>NW_027207345.1:300000-591243 GCF_963455315.2 Globicephala melas
TTTTTTAGATGTTTCAGGAAACACCATACACTTCTCCCGAGTGTCTGTTGGCAATTTACATCCCGCCCATCAGCATAACAAGGCTCCCAGTTCTCCATGGCCTGTCCTGCCTTTCTGGATTTTACACTTTTTTCAGATGGCCCTTTTGACCGGGGGGAAGTGAGACTTCATTGTAGTGCAGATTTCCTTTGCAAGCTTGCTTGGTTGGCCAAAAAGGGCGTATGCGTTTTTTCCTGAATATATTCAGGAAAAAACGCATACGCCCTTTTTGGCCAAGTGCATCATTGTGGACGTTCTGCCTCTTTTCCTATGCTTTCAATGCAATTCCAGTCTACCTCCTGAAATCGGTTTCCTGCAATTCTGCCCCGCTTTCAAGTCCTCTTGGCAGCCTTACTTCAGTATATTTTTGGACGATAGTTGTCATTTATAACTCTGCAGGTTTGTGAATTACAGTGCCCCTGAGTTCCTTTCTTCAACTCGCTTTCTTGTGAGCTGGCCGCAACACCGCAGGATGGCTTCAGGCCCTAATCTGGTTCCGGCACGGCATGCTGAGCCTTTGGTTATTTCCTCTTCCTGGTGGGAAATGAGAGTTAAATTTGCCCGTCCAGACACCTCCAGCTAGTCTCTCATTGGTTCTCGCTATTCCTGTTCATCTTCCGCAGAAATTGCAAACTGGGCCAAACAGGAGGTTAAAGGGACTGACTCTCCAAGTCGGGAGAGTGTTAGTAAAGCGTCTGGAATGTTGCACCCGAGTACCAGGGTACGAAAACTGAGACATATTTGAACACGTCTCCCGATCACATGGTTGATCATACTCTAGGTTCCACATGCATGTTTTAGCTGAAGGAAGAATACCTTAAACCTGGGTAGTTGAAACCCGTGGAATGGGTACCATGCAATATGACTTCAAAGGGTCTTCATTAGCTCACCGAACCTCTCCAATCCTATCACTGCTGCGTTTATGTCCCTGTACACATGCTTGATTCTCTTTCGGAGACATAGCAATCCATAGGTTTTAAGATACTTAAGAGTCAGGTACATTCTTAGGCGTTTAATATGCGGTGTTGAGTCCATTTCGTTGAGCAAGGAGTAGCTCTTGTCTATTCCATATTTGGCTTAAGGAACTTTATCTGTGCTCATTTCAATCTCTGGTTTTATGCAGCACCCCAACTCACCTTTCCCCTTAAACAAGCATAAGTTGGTTTTCTAAATTTGAGACCCTGTTCTGTTCTGTAATTCAGTTCCTGTGTAGCCAAGTTTACATTCCGTGTATTACTGATATCTTATGATGTTTCTTTTTCTGTGTGACTTATTTCAGTTAGAATCATCGTACCTGAATCCACTCATTGTGCTGCTACGGGCCTGATGACATAGATTTCACTGCTGAGTGATACTGCATTGTACGTAAGTACCACAAGTTCTTTATCCATTTTTCACTTTCTGTGATATTGAACTTGTACGGTAAACGAGGTTCTTGTAAACAGAGGCGTCCCAAACATTGGGGTGGCTGTATCTTTTTGATTTTAATTTCCCTAAGCTATAGGACCATAAGTGGAAGTGCCCTAGGCTCTGTTGCTTTGTTTTTTAGATGTTTCAGGAAACACCATACACTTCTCCCGAGTGTCTGTTGGCAATTTACATCCCGCCCATCAGCATAACAAGGCTCCCAGTTCTCCATGGCCTGTCCTGCCTTTCTGGATTTTACACTTTTTTCAGATGGCCCTTTTGACCGGGGGGAAGTGAGACTTCATTGTAGTGCAGATTTCCTTTGCAAGCTTGCTTGGTTGGCCAAAAAGGGCGTATGCGTTTTTTCCTGAATATATTCAGGAAAAAACGCATACGCCCTTTTTGGCCAAGTGCATCATTGTGGACGTTCTGCCTCTTTTCCTATGCTTTAGATGCAATTCCAGTCTACCTCCTGAAATCGGTTTCCTGCAATTCTGCCCCGCTTTCAAGTCCTCTTGGCAGCCTTACTTCAGTATATTTTTGGACGATAGTTGTCATTTATAACTCTGCAGGTTTGTGAATTACAGTGCCCCTGAGCTCCTTTCTTCAACTCGCTTTCTTGTGAGCTGGCCGCAACACCGCAGGATGGCTTCAGGCCCTAATCTGGTTCCGGCACGGCACGCTGAGCCTTTGGTTATTTCCTCTTCCTGGTGGGAAATGAGAGTTAAATTTGCCCGTCCAGACACCTCCAGCTAGTCTCTCATTGGTTCTCGCTATTCCTGTTCATCTTCCGCAGAAATTGCAAACTGGGCCAAACAGGAGGTTAAAGGGACTGACTCTCCAAGTCGGGAGAGTGTTAGTAAAGCGTCTGGAATGTTGCACCCGAGTACCAGGGTACGAAAACTGAGACATATTTGAACACGTCTCCCGATCACATGGTTGATCATACTCTAGGTTCCACATGCATGTTTTAGCTGAAGGAAGAATACCTTAAACCTGGGTAGTTGAAACCCGTGGAATGGGTACCATGCAATATGACTTCAAAGGGTCTTCATTTGCTCACCGAACCTCTCCAATCCTATCACTGCTGCGTTTACGTCCCTGTACACATGCTTGATTCTCTTTCGGAGACATAGCAATCCATAGGTTTTAAGATACTTAAGAGTCAGGTACACTCTTAGGCGTTTAATATGCGGTGTTGAGTCCATTTCGTTGAGCAAGGAGTAGCTCTTGTCTATTCCATATTTGGCTTAAGGAACTTTATCTGTGCTCATTTCAATCTCTGGTTTTATGCAGCACCCCAACTCACATTTCCCCTTAAACAAGCATAAGTTGGTTTTCTAAATTTGAGACCCTGTTCTGTTCTGTAATTCAGTTCCTGTGTAGCCAAGTTTACATTCCGTGTATTACTGATATCTTATGATGTTTCTTTTTCTGTGTGACTTATTTCAGTTAGAATCATCGTACCTGAATCCACTCATTGTGTTGCTACGGGCCTGATGACATAGATTTCACTGCTGAGTGATACTGCATTGTACGTAAGTACCACAAGTTCTTTATCCATTTTTCACTTTCTGTGATATTGAACTTGTACGGTAAACGAGGTTCTTGTAAACAGAGGCGTCCCAAACATTGGGGTGGCTGTATCTTTTTGATTTTAATTTCCCTAAGCTATAGGACCATAAGTGGAAGTGCCCTAGGCTCTGTTGCTTTGTTTTTTAGATGTTTCAGGAAACACCATACACTTCTCCCGAGTGTCTGTTGGCAATTTACATCCCGCCCATCAGCATAACAAGGCTCCCAGTTCTCCATGGCCTGTCCTGCCTTTCTGGATTTTACACTTTTTTCAGAAGGCCCTTTTGATCGGGGGGAAGTGAGACTTCATTGTAGTGCAGATTTCCTTTGCAAGCTTGCTTGGTTGGCCAAAAAGGGCGTATGCGTTTTTTCCTGAATATATTCAGGAAAAAACGCATACGCCCTTTTTGGCCAAGTGCATCATTGTGGACGTTCTGCCTCTTTTCCTATGCTTTCAATGCAATTCCAGTCTACCTCCTGAAATCGGTTTCCTGCAATTCTGCCCCGCTTTCAAGTCCTCTTGGCAGCCTTACTTCAGTATATTTTTGGACGATAGTTGTCATTTATAACTCTGCAGGTTTGTGAATTACAGTGCCCCTGAGCTCCTTTCTTCAACTCGTTTTCTTGTGAGCTGGCCGCAACACCGCAGGATGGCTTCAGGCCCTAATCTGGTTCCGGCACGGCACGCTGAGCCTTTGGTTATTTCCTCTTCCTGGTGGGAAATGAGAGTTAAATTTGCCCGTCCAGACACCTCCAGCTAGTCTCTCATTGGTTCTCGCTATTCCTGTTCATCTTCCGCAGAAATTGCAAACTGGGCCAAACAGGAGGTTAAAGGGACTGACTCTCCAAGTCGGGAGAGTGTTAGTAAAGCGTCTGGAATGTTGCACCCGAGTACCAGGGTACGAAAACTGAGACATATTTGAACACGTCTCCCGATCACATGGTTGATCATACTCTAGGTTCCACATGCATGTTTTAGCTGAAGGAAGAATACCTTAAACCTGGGTAGTTGAAACCCGTGGAATGGGTACCATGCAATATGACTTCAAAGGGTCTTCATTTGCTCACCGAACCTCTCCAATCCTATCACTGCTGCGTTTACGTCCCTGTACACATGCTTGATTCTCTTTCGGAGACATAGCAATCCATAGGTTTTAAGATACTTAAGAGTCAGGTACATTCTTAGGCGTTTAATATGCGGTGTTGAGTCCATTTCGTTGAGCAAGGAGTAGCTCTTGTCTATTCCATATTTGGCTTAAGGAACTTTATCTGTGCTCATTTCAATCTCTGGTTTTATGCAGCACCCCAACTCACCTTTCCCCTTAAACAAGCATAAGTTGGTTTTCTAAATTTGAGACCCTGTTCTGTTCTGTAATTCAGTTCCTGTGTAGCCAAGTTTACATTCCGTGTATTACTGATATCTTATGATGTTTCTTTTTCTGTGTGACTTATTTCAGTTAGAATCATCGTACCTGAATCCACTCATTGTGCTGCTACGGGCCTGATGACATAGATTTCACTGCTGAGTGATACTGCATTGTACGTAAGTACCACAAGTTCTTTATCCATTTTTCACTTTCTGTGATATTGAACTTGTACGGTAAACGAGGTTCTTGTAAACAGAGGCGTCCCAAACATTGGGGTGGCTGTATCTTTTTGATTTTAATTTCCCTAAGCTATAGGACCATAAGTGGAAGTGCCCTAGGCTCTGTTGCTTTGTTTTTTAGATGTTTCAGGAAACACCATACACTTCTCCCGAGTGTCTGTTGGCAATTTACATCCCGCCCATCAGCATAACAAGGCTCCCAGTTCTCCATGGCCTGTCCTGCCTTTCTGGATTTTACACTTTTTTCAGATGGCCCTTTTGACCGGGGGGAAGTGAGACTTCATTGTAGTGCAGATTTCCTTTGCAAGCTTGCTTGGTTGGCCAAAAAGGGCGTATGCGTTTTTTCCTGACTATATTCAGGAAAAAACGCATACGCCCTTTTTGGCCAAGTGCATCATTGTGGACGTTCTGCCTCTTTTCCTATGCTTTCGATGCAATTCCAGTCTACCTCCTGAAATCGGTTTCCTGCAATTCTGCCCCGCTTTCAAGTCCTCTTGGCAGCCTTACTTCAGTATATTTTTGGACGATAGTTGTCATTTATAACTCTGCAGGTTTGTGAATTACAGTGCCCCTGAGCTCCTTTCTTCAACTCGTTTTCTTGTGAGCTGGCCGCAACACCGCAGGATGGCTTCAGGCCCTAATCTGGTTCCGGCACGGCACGCTGAGCCTTTGGTTATTTCCTCTTCCTGGTGGGAAATGAGAGTTAAATTTGCCCGTCCAGACACCTCCAGCTAGTCTCTCATTGGTTCTCGCTATTCCTGTTCATCTTCCGCAGAAATTGCAAACTGGGCCAAACAGGAGGTTAAAGGGACTGACTCTCCAAGTCGGGAGAGTGTTAGTAAAGCGTCTGGAATGTTGCACCCGAGTACCAGGGTACGAAAACTGAGACATATTTGAACACGTCTCCCGATCACATGGTTGATCATACTCTAGGTTCCACATGCATGTTTTAGCTGAAGGAAGAATACCTTAAACCTGGGTAGTTGAAACCCGTGGAATGGGTACCATGCAATATGACTTCAAAGGGTCTTCATTTGCTCACCGAACCTCTCCAATCCTATCACTGCTGCGTTTACGTCCCTGTACACATGCTTGATTCTCTTTCGGAGACATAGCAATCCATAGGTTTTAAGATACTTAAGAGTCAGGTACATTCTTAGGCGTTTAATATGCGGTGTTGAGTCCATTTCGTTGAGCAAGGAGTAGCTCTTGTCTATTCCATATTTGGCTTAAGGAACTTTATCTGTGCTCATTTCAATCTCTGGTTTTATGCAGCACCCCAACTCACCTTTCCCCTTAAACAAGCATAAGTTGGTTTTCTAAATTTGAGACCCTGTTCTGTTCTGTAATTCAGTTCCTGTGTAGCCAAGTTTACATTCCGTGTATTACTGATATCTTATGATGTTTCTTTTTCTGTGTGACTTATTTCAGTTAGAATCATCGTACCTGAATCCACTCATTGTGCTGCTACGGGCCTGATGACATAGATTTCACTGCTGAGTGATACTGCATTGTACGTAAGTACCACAAGTTCTTTATCCATTTTTCACTTTCTGTGATATTGAACTTGTACGGTAAACGAGGTTCTTGTAAACAGAGGCGTCCCAAACATTGGGGTGGCTGTATCTTTTTGATTTTAATTTCCCTAAGCTATAGGACCATAAGTGGAAGTGCCCTAGGCTCTGTTGCTTTGTTTTTTAGACGTTTCAGGAAACACCATACACTTCTCCCGAGTGTCTGTTGGCAATTTACATCCCGCGCATCAGCATAACAAGGCTCCCAGTTCTCCATGGCCTGTCCTGCCTTTCTGGATTTTACACTTTTTTCAGATGGCCCTCTTGACCGGGGGGAAGTGAGACTTCATTGTAGTGCAGATTTCCTTTGCAAGCTTGCTAGGTTGGCCAAAAAGGGCGTATGCGTTTTTTCCTGAATATATTCAGGAAAAAACGCATACGCCCTTTTTGGCCAAGTGCATCATTGTGGACGTTCTGCCTCTTTTCCTATGCTTTCAATGCAATTCCAGTCTACCTCCTGAAATCGGTTTCCTGCAATTCTGCCCCGCTTTCAAGTCCTCTTGGCAGCCTTACTTCAGTATATTTTTGGACGATAGTTGTCATTTATAACTCTGCAGGTTTGTGAATTACAGTGCCCTGAGCTCCTTTCTTCAACTCGCTTTCTTGTGAGCTGGCCGCAACACCGCAGGATGGATTCAGGCCCTAATCTGGTTCCGGCACGGCACGCTGAGCCTTTGGTTATTTCCTCTTCCTGGTGGGAAATGAGAGTTAAATTTGCCCGTCCAGACACCTCCAGCTAGTCTCTCATTGGTTCTCGCTATTCCTGTTCATCTTCCGCAGAAATTGCAAACTGGGCCAAACAGGAGGTTAAAGGCACTGACTCTCCAAGTCGGGAGAGTGTTAGTAAAGCGTCTGGAATGTTGCACCCGAGTACCAGGGTACGAAAACTGAGACATATTTGAACACGTCTCCCGATCACATGGTTGATCATACTCTAGGTTCCACATGCATGTTTTAGCTGAAGGAAGAATACCTTAAACCTGGGTAGTTGAAACCCGTGGAATGGGTACCATGCAATATGACTTCAAAGGGTCTTCATTTGCTCACCGAACCTCTCCAATCCTATCACTGCTGCGTTTATGTCCCTGTACACATGCTTGATTCTCTTTTGGAGACATAGCAATCCATAGGTTTTAAGATACTTAAGAGTCAGGTACATTCTTAGGCGTTTAATATGCGGTGTTGAGTCCATTTCGTTGAGCAAGGAGTAGCTCTTGTCTATTCCATATTTGGCTTAAGGAACTTTATCTGTGCTCATTTCAATCTCTGGTTTTATGCAGCACCCCAACTCACCTTTCCCCTTAAACAAGCATAAGTTGGTTTTCTAAATTTGAGACCCTGTTCTGTTCTGTAATTCAGTTCCTGTGTAGCCAAGTTTACATTCCGTGTATTACTGATATCTTATGATGTTTCTTTTTCTGTGTGACTTATTTCAGTTAGAATCATCGTACCTGAATCCACTCATTGTGCTGCTACGGGCCTGATGACATAGATTTCACTGCTGAGTGATACTGCATTGTACGTAAGTACCACAAGTTCTTTATCCATTTTTCACTTTCTGTGATATTGAACTTGTACGGTAAACGAGGTTCTTGTAAACAGAGGCGTCCCAAACATTGGGGTGGCTGTATCTTTTTGATTTTAATTTCCCTAAGCTATAGGACCATAAGTGGAAGTTCCCTAGGCTCTGTTGCTTTGTTTTTTAGACGTTTCAGGAAACACCATACACTTCTCCCGAGTGTCTGTTGGCAATTTACATCCCGCCCATCAGCATAACAAGGCTCCCAGTTCTCCATGGCCTGTCCTGCCTTTCTGGATTTTACACTTTTTTCAGATGGCCCTTTTGACCGGGGGGAAGTGAGACTTCATTGTAGTGCAGATTTCCTTTGCAAGCTTGCTTGGTTGGCCAAAAAGGGCGTATGCGTTTTTTCCTGAATATATTCAGGAAAAAACGCATACGCCCTTTTTGGCCAAGTGCATCATTGTGGACGTTCTGCCTCTTTTCCTATGCTTTCAATGCAATTCCAGTCTACCTCCTGAAATCGGTTTCCTGCAATTCTGCCCCGCTTTCAAGTCCTCTTGGCAGCCTTACTTCAGTATATTTTTGGACGATAGTTGTCATTTATAACTCTGCAGGTTTGTGAATTACAGTGCCCCTGAGCTCCTTTCTTCAACTCGTTTTCTTGTGAGCTGGCCGCAACACCGCAGGATGGCTTCAGGCCCTAATCTGGTTCCGGCACGGCACGCTGAGCCTTTGGTTATTTCCTCTTCCTGGTGGGAAATGAGAGTTAAATTTGCCCGTCCAGACACCTCCAGCTAGTCTCTCATTGGTTCTCGCTATTCCTGTACATCTTCCGCAGAAATTGCAAACTGGGCCAAACAGGAGGTTAAAGGGACTGACTCTCCAAGTCGGGAGAGTGTTAGTAAAGCGTCTGGAATGTTGCACCCGAGTACCAGGGTACGAAAACTGAGACATATTTGAACACGTCTCCCGATCACATGGTTGATCATACTCTAGGTTCCACATGCATGTTTTAGCTGAAGGAAGAATACCTTAAACCTGGGTAGTTGAAACCCGTGGAATGGGTACCATGCAATATGACTTCAAAGGGTCTTCATTTGCTCACCGAACCTCTCCAATCCTATCACTGCTGCGTTTATGTCCCTGTACACATGCTTGATTCTCTTTCGGAGACATAGCAATCCATAGGTTTTAAGATACTTAAGAGTCAGGTACATTCTTAGGCGTTTAATATGCGGTGTTGAGTCCATTTCGTTGAGCAAGGAGTAGCTCTTGTCTATTCCATATTTGGCTTAAGGAACTTTATCTGTGCTCATTTCAATCTCTGGTTTTATGCAGCACCCCAACTCACCTTTACCCTTAAACAAGCATAAGGTGGTTTTCTAAATTTGAGACCCTGTTCTGTTCTGTAATTCAGTTCCTGTGTAGCCAAGTTTACATTCCGTGTATTACTGATATCTTATGATGTTTCTTTTTCTGTGTGACTTATTTCAGTTAGAATCATCGTACCTGAATCCACTCATTGTGCTGCTACGGGCCTGATGACATAGATTTCACTGCTGAGTGATACTGCATTGTACGTAAGTACCACAAGTTCTTTATCCATTTTTCACTTTCTGTGATATTGAACTTGTACGGTAAACGAGGTTCTTGTAAACAGAGGCGTCCCAAACATTGGGGTGGCTGTATCTTTTTGATTTTAATTTCCCTAAGCTATAGGACCATAAGTGGAAGTGCCCTAGGCTCTGTTGCTTTGTTTTTTAGATGTTTCAGGAAACACCATACACTTCTCCCGAGTGTCTGTTGGCAATTTACATACCGCCCATCAGCATAACAAGGCTCCCAGTTCTCCATGGCCTGTCCTGCCTTTCTGGATTTTACACTTTTTTCAGATGGCCCTTTTGACCGGGGGGAAGTGAGACTTCATTGTAGTGCAGATTTCCTTTGCAAGCTTGCTTGGTTGGCCAAAAAGGGCGTATGCGTTTTTTCCTGAATATATTCAGGAAAAAACGCATACGCCCTTTTTGGCCAAGTGCATCATTGTGGACGTTCTGCCTCTTTTCCTATGCTTTCAATGCAATTCCAGTCTACCTCCTGAAATCGGTTTCCTGCAATTCTGCCCCGCTTTCAAGTCCTCTTGGCAGCCTTACTTCAGTATATTTTTGGACGATAGTTGTCATTTATAACTCTGCAGGTTTGTGAATTACAGTGCCCCTGAGCTCCTTTCTTCAACTCGTTTTCTTGTGAGCTGGCCGCAACACCGCAGGATGGCTTCAGGCCCTAATCTGGTTCCGGCACGGCACGCTGAGCCTTTGGTTATTTCCTCTTCCTGGTGGGAAATGAGAGTTAAATTTGCCCGTCCAGACACCTCCAGCTAGTCTCTCATTGGTTCTCGCTATTCCTGTTCATCTTCCGCAGAAATTGCAAACTGGGCCAAACAGGAGGTTAAAGGGACTGACTCTCCAAGTCGGGAAAGTGTTAGTAAAGCGTCTGGAATGTTGCACCCGAGTACCAGGGTACGAAAACTGAGACATATTTGAACACGTCTCCCGATCACATGGTTGATCATACTCTAGGTTCCACATGCATGTTTTAGCTGAAGGAAGAATACCTTAAACCTGGGTAGTTGAAACCCGTGGAATGGGTACCATGCAATATGACTTCAAAGGGTCTTCATTTGCTCACCGAACCTCTCCAATCCTATCACTGCTGCGTTTACGTCCCTGTACACATGCTTGATTCTCTTTCGGAGACATAGCAATCCATAGGTTTTAAGATACTTAAGAGTCAGGTACATTTTTAGGCGTTTAATATGCAGTGTTGAGTCCATTTCGTTGAGCAAGGAGTAGCTCTTGTCTATTCCATATTTGGCTTAAGGAACTTTATCTGTGCTCATTTCAATCTCTGGTTTTATGCAGCACCCCAACTCACCTTTACCCTTAAACAAGCATAAGGTGGTTTTCTAAATTTGAGACCCTGTTCTGTTCTGTAATTCAGTTCCTGTGTAGCCAAGTTTACATTCCGTGTATTACTGATATCTTATGATGTTTCTTTTTCTGTGTGACTTATTTCAGTTAGAATCATCGTACCTGAATCCACTCATTGTGCTGCTACGGGCCTGATGACATAGATTTCACTGCTGAGTGATACTGCATTGTACGTAAGTACCACAAGTTCTTTATCCATTTTTCACTTTCTGTGATATTGAACTTGTACGGTAAACGAGGTTCTTGTAAACAGAGGCGTCCCAAACATTGGGGTGGCTGTATCTTTTTGATTTTAATTTCCCTAAGCTATAGGACCATAAGTGGAAGTGCCCTAGGCTCTGTTGCTTTGTTTTTTAGATGTTTCAGGAAACACCATACACTTCTCCCGAGTGTCTGTTGGCAATTTACATCCCGCCCATCAGCATAACAAGGCTCCCAGTTCTCCATGGCCTGTCCTGCCTTTCTGGATTTTACACTTTTTTCACATGGCCCTTTTGACCGGGGGGAAGTGAGACTTCATTGTAGTGCAGATTTCCTTTGCAAGCTTGCTTGGTTGGCCAAAAAGGGCGTATGCGTTTTTTCCTGAATATATTCAGGAAAAAACGCATACGCCCTTTTTGGCCAAGTGCATCATTGTGGACGTTCTGCCTCTTTTCCTATGCTTTCAATGCAATTCCAGTCTACCTCCTGAAATCGGTTTCCTGCAATTCTGCCCCGCTTTCAAGTCCTCTTGGCAGCCTTACTTCAGTATATTTTTGGACGATAGTTGTCATTTATAACTCTGCAGGTTTGTGAATTACAGTGCCCCTGAGTTCCTTTCTTCAACTCGCTTTCTTGTGAGCTGGCCGCAACACCGCAGGATGGCTTCAGGCCCTAATCTGGTTCCGGCACGGCATGCTGAGCCTTTGGTTATTTCCTCTTCCTGGTGGGAAATGAGAGTTAAATTTGCCCGTCCAGACACCTCCAGCTAGTCTCTCATTGGTTCTCGCTATTCCTGTTCATCTTCCGCAGAAATTGCAAACTGGGCCAAACAGGAGGTTAAAGGGACTGACTCTCCAAGTCGGGAGAGTGTTAGTAAAGCGTCTGGAATGTTGCACCCGAGTACCAGGGTACGAAAACTGAGACATATTTGAACACGTCTCCCGATCACATGGTTGATCATACTCTAGGTTCCACATGCATGTTTTAGCTGAAGGAAGAATACCTTAAACCTGGGTAGTTGAAACCCGTGGAATGGGTACCATGCAATATGACTTCAAAGGGTCTTCATTAGCTCACCGAACCTCTCCAATCCTATCACTGCTGCGTTTATGTCCCTGTACACATGCTTGATTCTCTTTCGGAGACATAGCAATCCATAGGTTTTAAGATACTTAAGAGTCAGGTACATTCTTAGGCGTTTAATATGCGGTGTTGAGTCCATTTCGTTGAGCAAGGAGTAGCTCTTGTCTATTCCATATTTGGCTTAAGGAACTTTATCTGTGCTCATTTCAATCTCTGGTTTTATGCAGCACCCCAACTCACCTTTCCCCTTAAACAAGCATAAGTTGGTTTTCTAAATTTGAGACCCTGTTCTGTTCTGTAATTCAGTTCCTGTGTAGCCAAGTTTACATTCCGTGTATTACTGATATCTTATGATGTTTCTTTTTCTGTGTGACTTATTTCAGTTAGAATCATCGTACCTGAATCCACTCATTGTGCTGCTACGGGCCTGATGACATAGATTTCACTGCTGAGTGATACTGCATTGTACGTAAGTACCACAAGTTCTTTATCCATTTTTCACTTTCTGTGATATTGAACTTGTACGGTAAACGAGGTTCTTGTAAACAGAGGCGTCCCAAACATTGGGGTGGCTGTATCTTTTTGATTTTAATTTCCCTAAGCTATAGGACCATAAGTGGAAGTGCCCTAGGCTCTGTTGCTTTGTTTTTTAGATGTTTCAGGAAACACCATACACTTCTCCCGAGTGTCTGTTGGCAATTTACATCCCGCCCATCAGCATAACAAGGCTCCCAGTTCTCCATGGCCTGTCCTGCCTTTCTGGATTTTACACTTTTTTCAGATGGCCCTTTTGACCGGGGGGAAGTGAGACTTCATTGTAGTGCAGATTTCCTTTGCAAGCTTGCTTGGTTGGCCAAAAAGGGCGTATGCGTTTTTTCCTGAATATATTCAGGAAAAAACGCATACGCCCTTTTTGGCCAAGTGCATCATTGTGGACGTTCTGCCTCTTTTCCTATGCTTTAGATGCAATTCCAGTCTACCTCCTGAAATCGGTTTCCTGCAATTCTGCCCCGCTTTCAAGTCCTCTTGGCAGCCTTACTTCAGTATATTTTTGGACGATAGTTGTCATTTATAACTCTGCAGGTTTGTGAATTACAGTGCCCCTGAGCTCCTTTCTTCAACTCGCTTTCTTGTGAGCTGGCCGCAACACCGCAGGATGGCTTCAGGCCCTAATCTGGTTCCGGCACGGCACGCTGAGCCTTTGGTTATTTCCTCTTCCTGGTGGGAAATGAGAGTTAAATTTGCCCGTCCAGACACCTCCAGCTAGTCTCTCATTGGTTCTCGCTATTCCTGTTCATCTTCCGCAGAAATTGCAAACTGGGCCAAACAGGAGGTTAAAGGGACTGACTCTCCAAGTCGGGAGAGTGTTAGTAAAGCGTCTGGAATGTTGCACCCGAGTACCAGGGTACGAAAACTGAGACATATTTGAACACGTCTCCCGATCACATGGTTGATCATACTCTAGGTTCCACATGCATGTTTTAGCTGAAGGAAGAATACCTTAAACCTGGGTAGTTGAAACCCGTGGAATGGGTACCATGCAATATGACTTCAAAGGGTCTTCATTTGCTCACCGAACCTCTCCAATCCTATCACTGCTGCGTTTACGTCCCTGTACACATGCTTGATTCTCTTTCGGAGACATAGCAATCCATAGGTTTTAAGATACTTAAGAGTCAGGTACACTCTTAGGCGTTTAATATGCGGTGTTGAGTCCATTTCGTTGAGCAAGGAGTAGCTCTTGTCTATTCCATATTTGGCTTAAGGAACTTTATCTGTGCTCATTTCAATCTCTGGTTTTATGCAGCACCCCAACTCACATTTCCCCTTAAACAAGCATAAGTTGGTTTTCTAAATTTGAGACCCTGTTCTGTTCTGTAATTCAGTTCCTGTGTAGCCAAGTTTACATTCCGTGTATTACTGATATCTTATGATGTTTCTTTTTCTGTGTGACTTATTTCAGTTAGAATCATCGTACCTGAATCCACTCATTGTGTTGCTACGGGCCTGATGACATAGATTTCACTGCTGAGTGATACTGCATTGTACGTAAGTACCACAAGTTCTTTATCCATTTTTCACTTTCTGTGATATTGAACTTGTACGGTAAACGAGGTTCTTGTAAACAGAGGCGTCCCAAACATTGGGGTGGCTGTATCTTTTTGATTTTAATTTCCCTAAGCTATAGGACCATAAGTGGAAGTGCCCTAGGCTCTGTTGCTTTGTTTTTTAGATGTTTCAGGAAACACCATACACTTCTCCCGAGTGTCTGTTGGCAATTTACATCCCGCCCATCAGCATAACAAGGCTCCCAGTTCTCCATGGCCTGTCCTGCCTTTCTGGATTTTACACTTTTTTCAGAAGGCCCTTTTGATCGGGGGGAAGTGAGACTTCATTGTAGTGCAGATTTCCTTTGCAAGCTTGCTTGGTTGGCCAAAAAGGGCGTATGCGTTTTTTCCTGAATATATTCAGGAAAAAACGCATACGCCCTTTTTGGCCAAGTGCATCATTGTGGACGTTCTGCCTCTTTTCCTATGCTTTCAATGCAATTCCAGTCTACCTCCTGAAATCGGTTTCCTGCAATTCTGCCCCGCTTTCAAGTCCTCTTGGCAGCCTTACTTCAGTATATTTTTGGACGATAGTTGTCATTTATAACTCTGCAGGTTTGTGAATTACAGTGCCCCTGAGCTCCTTTCTTCAACTCGTTTTCTTGTGAGCTGGCCGCAACACCGCAGGATGGCTTCAGGCCCTAATCTGGTTCCGGCACGGCACGCTGAGCCTTTGGTTATTTCCTCTTCCTGGTGGGAAATGAGAGTTAAATTTGCCCGTCCAGACACCTCCAGCTAGTCTCTCATTGGTTCTCGCTATTCCTGTTCATCTTCCGCAGAAATTGCAAACTGGGCCAAACAGGAGGTTAAAGGGACTGACTCTCCAAGTCGGGAGAGTGTTAGTAAAGCGTCTGGAATGTTGCACCCGAGTACCAGGGTACGAAAACTGAGACATATTTGAACACGTCTCCCGATCACATGGTTGATCATACTCTAGGTTCCACATGCATGTTTTAGCTGAAGGAAGAATACCTTAAACCTGGGTAGTTGAAACCCGTGGAATGGGTACCATGCAATATGACTTCAAAGGGTCTTCATTTGCTCACCGAACCTCTCCAATCCTATCACTGCTGCGTTTACGTCCCTGTACACATGCTTGATTCTCTTTCGGAGACATAGCAATCCATAGGTTTTAAGATACTTAAGAGTCAGGTACATTCTTAGGCGTTTAATATGCGGTGTTGAGTCCATTTCGTTGAGCAAGGAGTAGCTCTTGTCTATTCCATATTTGGCTTAAGGAACTTTATCTGTGCTCATTTCAATCTCTGGTTTTATGCAGCACCCCAACTCACCTTTCCCCTTAAACAAGCATAAGTTGGTTTTCTAAATTTGAGACCCTGTTCTGTTCTGTAATTCAGTTCCTGTGTAGCCAAGTTTACATTCCGTGTATTACTGATATCTTATGATGTTTCTTTTTCTGTGTGACTTATTTCAGTTAGAATCATCGTACCTGAATCCACTCATTGTGCTGCTACGGGCCTGATGACATAGATTTCACTGCTGAGTGATACTGCATTGTACGTAAGTACCACAAGTTCTTTATCCATTTTTCACTTTCTGTGATATTGAACTTGTACGGTAAACGAGGTTCTTGTAAACAGAGGCGTCCCAAACATTGGGGTGGCTGTATCTTTTTGATTTTAATTTCCCTAAGCTATAGGACCATAAGTGGAAGTGCCCTAGGCTCTGTTGCTTTGTTTTTTAGATGTTTCAGGAAACACCATACACTTCTCCCGAGTGTCTGTTGGCAATTTACATCCCGCCCATCAGCATAACAAGGCTCCCAGTTCTCCATGGCCTGTCCTGCCTTTCTGGATTTTACACTTTTTTCAGATGGCCCTTTTGACCGGGGGGAAGTGAGACTTCATTGTAGTGCAGATTTCCTTTGCAAGCTTGCTTGGTTGGCCAAAAAGGGCGTATGCGTTTTTTCCTGACTATATTCAGGAAAAAACGCATACGCCCTTTTTGGCCAAGTGCATCATTGTGGACGTTCTGCCTCTTTTCCTATGCTTTCGATGCAATTCCAGTCTACCTCCTGAAATCGGTTTCCTGCAATTCTGCCCCGCTTTCAAGTCCTCTTGGCAGCCTTACTTCAGTATATTTTTGGACGATAGTTGTCATTTATAACTCTGCAGGTTTGTGAATTACAGTGCCCCTGAGCTCCTTTCTTCAACTCGTTTTCTTGTGAGCTGGCCGCAACACCGCAGGATGGCTTCAGACCCTAATCTGGTTCCGGCACGGCACGCTGAGCCTTTGGTTATTTCCTCTTCCTGGTGGGAAATGAGAGTTAAATTTGCCCGTCCAGACACCTCCAGCTAGTCTCTCATTGGTTCTCGCTATTCCTGTTCATCTTCCGCAGAAATTGCAAACTGGGCCAAACAGGAGGTTAAAGGGACTGACTCTCCAAGTCGGGAGAGTGTTAGTAAAGCGTCTGGAATGTTGCACCCGAGTACCAGGGTACGAAAACTGAGACATATTTGAACACGTCTCCCGATCACATGGTTGATCATACTCTAGGTTCCACATGCATGTTTTAGCTGAAGGAAGAATACCTTAAACCTGGGTAGTTGAAACCCGTGGAATGGGTACCATGCAATATGACTTCAAAGGGTCTTCATTTGCTCACCGAACCTCTCCAATCCTATCACTGCTGCGTTTACGTCCCTGTACACATGCTTGATTCTCTTTCGGAGACATAGCAATCCATAGGTTTTAAGATACTTAAGAGTCAGGTACATTCTTAGGCGTTTAATATGCGGTGTTGAGTCCATTTCGTTGAGCAAGGAGTAGCTCTTGTCTATTCCATATTTGGCTTAAGGAACTTTATCTGTGCTCATTTCAATCTCTGGTTTTATGCAGCACCCCAACTCACCTTTCCCCTTAAACAAGCATAAGTTGGTTTTCTAAATTTGAGACCCTGTTCTGTTCTGTAATTCAGTTCCTGTGTAGCCAAGTTTACATTCCGTGTATTACTGATATCTTATGATGTTTCTTTTTCTGTGTGACTTATTTCAGTTAGAATCATCGTACCTGAATCCACTCATTGTGCTGCTACGGGCCTGATGACATAGATTTCACTGCTGAGTGATACTGCATTGTACGTAAGTACCACAAGTTCTTTATCCATTTTTCACTTTCTGTGATATTGAACTTGTACGGTAAACGAGGTTCTTGTAAACAGAGGCGTCCCAAACATTGGGGTGGCTGTATCTTTTTGATTTTAATTTCCCTAAGCTATAGGACCATAAGTGGAAGTGCCCTAGGCTCTGTTGCTTTGTTTTTTAGACGTTTCAGGAAACACCATACACTTCTCCCGAGTGTCTGTTGGCAATTTACATCCCGCGCATCAGCATAACAAGGCTCCCAGTTCTCCATGGCCTGTCCTGCCTTTCTGGATTTTACACTTTTTTCAGATGGCCCTCTTGACCGGGGGGAAGTGAGACTTCATTGTAGTGCAGATTTCCTTTGCAAGCTTGCTAGGTTGGCCAAAAAGGGCGTATGCGTTTTTTCCTGAATATATTCAGGAAAAAACGCATACGCCCTTTTTGGCCAAGTGCATCATTGTGGACGTTCTGCCTCTTTTCCTATGCTTTCAATGCAATTCCAGTCTACCTCCTGAAATCGGTTTCCTGCAATTCTGCCCCGCTTTCAAGTCCTCTTGGCAGCCTTACTTCAGTATATTTTTGGACGATAGTTGTCATTTATAACTCTGCAGGTTTGTGAATTACAGTGCCCTGAGCTCCTTTCTTCAACTCGCTTTCTTGTGAGCTGGCCGCAACACCGCAGGATGGCTTCAGGCCCTAATCTGGTTCCGGCACGGCACGCTGAGCCTTTGGTTATTTCCTCTTCCTGGTGGGAAATGAGAGTTAAATTTGCCCGTCCAGACACCTCCAGCTAGTCTCTCATTGGTTCTCGCTATTCCTGTACATCTTCCGCAGAAATTGCAAACTGGGCCAAACAGGAGGTTAAAGGGACTGACTCTCCAAGTCGGGAGAGTGTTAGTAAAGCGTCTGGAATG
Source organism: Globicephala melas (assembly GCF_963455315.2). NCBI lineage: Eukaryota > Metazoa > Chordata > Mammalia > Artiodactyla > Delphinidae > Globicephala > Globicephala melas. The sequence goes on from NW_027207345.1 coordinate 318,121, forward strand.
TTGCACCCGAGTACCAGGGTACGAAAACTGAGACATATTTGAACACGTCTCCCGATCACATGGTTGATCATACTCTAGGTTCCACATGCATGTTTTAGCTGAAGGAAGAATACCTTAAACCTGGGTAGTTGAAACCCGTGGAATGGGTACCATGCAATATGACTTCAAAGGGTCTTCATTTGCTCACCGAACCTCTCCAATCCTATCACTGCTGCGTTTATGTCCCTGTACACATGCTTGATTCTCTTTCGGAGACATAGCAATCCATAGGTTTTAAGATACTTAAGAGTCAGGTACATTCTTAGGCGTTTAATATGCGGTGTTGAGTCCATTTCGTTGAGCAAGGAGTAGCTCTTGTCTATTCCATATTTGGCTTAAGGAACTTTATCTGTGCTCATTTCAATCTCTGGTTTTATGCAGCACCCCAACTCACCTTTACCCTTAAACAAGCATAAGGTGGTTTTCTAAATTTGAGACCCTGTTCTGTTCTGTAATTCAGTTCCTGTGTAGCCAAGTTTACATTCCGTGTATTACTGATATCTTATGATGTTTCTTTTTCTGTGTGACTTATTTCAGTTAGAATCATCGTACCTGAATCCACTCATTGTGCTGCTACGGGCCTGATGACATAGATTTCACTGCTGAGTGATACTGCATTGTACGTAAGTACCACAAGTTCTTTATCCATTTTTCACTTTCTGTGATATTGAACTTGTACGGTAAACGAGGTTCTTGTAAACAGAGGCGTCCCAAACATTGGGGTGGCTGTATCTTTTTGATTTTAATTTCCCTAAGCTATAGGACCATAAGTGGAAGTGCCCTAGGCTCTGTTGCTTTGTTTTTTAGACGTTTCAGGAAACACCATACACTTCTCCCGAGTGTCTGTTGGCAATTTACATCCCGCCCATCAGCATAACAAGGCTCCCAGTTCTCCATGGCCTGTCCTGCCTTTCTGGATTTTACACTTTTTTCAGATGGCCCTTTTGACCGGGGGGAAGTGAGACTTCATTGTAGTGCAGATTTCCTTTGCAAGCTTGCTTGGTTGGCCAAAAAGGGCGTATGCGTTTTTTCCTGAATATATTCAGGAAAAAACGCATACGCCCTTTTTGGCCAAGTGCATCATTGTGGACGTTCTGCCTCTTTTCCTATGCTTTCAATGCAATTCCAGTCTACCTCCTGAAATCGGTTTCCTGCAATTCTGCCCCGCTTTCAAGTCCTCTTGGCAGCCTTACTTCAGTATATTTTTGGACGATAGTTGTCATTTATAACTCTGCAGGTTTGTGAATTACAGTGCCCCTGAGCTCCTTTCTTCAACTCGCTTTTTTGTGAGCTGGCCGCAACACCGCAGGATGGCTTCAGGCCCTAATCTGGTTCCGGCACGGCACGCTGAGCCTTTGGTTATTTCCTCTTCCTGGTGGGAAATGAGAGTTAAATTTGCCCGTCCAGACACCTCCAGCTAGTCTCTCATTGGTTCTCGCTATTCCTGTTCATCTTCCGCAGAAATTGCAAACTGGGCCAAACAGGAGGTTAAAGGGACTGACTCTCCAAGTCGGGAGAGTGTTAGTAAAGCGTCTGGAATGTTGCACCCGAGTACCAGGGTACGAAAACTGAGACATATTTGAACACGTCTCCCGATCACATGGTTGATCATACTCTAGGTTCCACATGCATGTTTTAGCTGAAGGAAGAATACCTTAAACCTGGGTAGTTGAAACCCGTGGAATGGGTACCATGCAATATGACTTCAAAGGGTCTTCATTTGCTCACCGAACCTCTCCAATCCTATCACTGCTGCGTTTATGTCCCTGTACACATGCTTGATTCTCTTTCGGAGACATAGCAATCCATAGGTTTTAAGATACTTAAGAGTCAGCTACATTCTGAGGCGTTTAATATGCGGTGTTGAGTCCATTTCGTTGAGCAAGGAGTAGCTCTTGTCTATTCCATATTTGGCTTAAGGAACTTTATCTGTGCTCATTTCAATCTCTGGTTTTATGCAGCACCCCAACTCACCTTTACCCTTAAACAAGCATAAGTTGGTTTTCTAAATTTGAGACCCTGTTCTGTTCTGTAATTCAGTTCCTGTGTAGCCAAGTTTACATTCCGTGTATTACTGATATCTTATGATGTTTCTTTTTCTGTGTGACTTATTTCAGTTAGAATCATCGTACCTGAATCCACTCATTGTGCTGCTACGGGCCTGATGACATAGATTTCACTGCTGAGTGATACTGCATTGTACGTAAGTACCACAAGTTCTTTATCCATTTTTCACTTTCTGTGATATTGAACTTGTACAGTAAACGAGGTTCTTGTAAACAGAGGCGTCCCAAACATTGGGGTGGCTGTATCTTTTTGATTTTAATTTCCCTAAGCTATAGGACCATAAGTGGAAGTGCCCTAGGCTCTGTTGCTTTGTTTTTTAGACGTTTCAGGAAACACCATACACTTCTCCCGAGTGTCTGTTGGCAATGTACATCCCGCCCATCAGTATAACAAGGCTCCCAGTTCTCCATGGCCTGTCCTGCCTTTCTGGATTTTACACTTTTTTCAGATGGCCCTTTTGACCAGGGGGAAGTGAGACTTCATTGTAGTGCAGATTTCCTTTGCAAGCTTGCTTGGTTGGCCAAAAAGGGCGTATGCGTTTTTTCCTGAATATATTCAGGAAACAACGCATACGCCCTTTTTGGCCAAGTGCATCATTGTGGACGTTCTGCCTCTTTTCCTATGCTTTCAATGCAATTCCAGTCTACCTCCTGAAATCGGTTTCCTGCAATTCTGCCCCGCTTTCAAGTCCTCTTGGCAGCCTTACTTCAGTATATTTTTGGACGATAGTTGTCATTTATAACTCTGCAGGTTTGTGAATTACAGTGCCCCTGAGCTCCTTTCTTCAACTCCTTTTCTTGTGAGCTGGCCGCAACACCACAGGATGGCTTCAGGCCCTAATCTGGTTCCGGCACGGCACGCTGAGCCTTTGGTTATTTCCTCTTCCTGGTGGGAAATGAGAGTTAAATTTGCCCGTCCAGACACCTCCAGCTAGTCTCTCATTGGTTCTCGCTATTCCTGTTCATCTTCCGCAGAAATTGCAAACTGGGCCAAACAGGAGGTTAAAGGGACTGACTCTCCAAGTCGGGAGAGTGTTAGTAAAGCGTCTGGAATGTTGCACCCGAGTACCAGGGTACGAAAACTGAGACATATTTGAACACGTCTCCCGATCACATGGTTGATCATACTCTAGGTTCCACATGCATGTTTTAGCTGAAGGAAGAATACCTTAAACCTGGGTAGTTGAAACCCGTGGAATGGGTACCATGCAATATGACTTCAAAGGGTCTTCATTTGCTCACCGAACCTCTCCAATCCTATCACTGCTGCGTTTATGTCCCTGTACACATGCTTGATTCTCTTTCGGAGACATAGCAATCCATAGGTTTTAAGATACTTAAGAGTCAGGTACATTCTTAGGCGTTTAATATGCGGTGTTGAGTCCATTTCGTTGAGCAAGGAGTAGCTCTTGTCTATTCCATATTTGGCTTAAGGAACTTTATCAGTGCTCATTTCAATCTCTGGTTTTATGCAGCACCCCAACTCACCTTTACCCTTAAACAAGCATAAGTTGGTTTTCTAAATTTGAGACCCTGTTCTGTTCTGTAATTCAGTTCCTGTGTAGCCAAGTTTACATTCCGTGTATTACTGATATCTTATGATGTTTCTTTTTCTGTGTGACTTATTTCAGTTAGAATCATCGTACCTGAATCCACTCATTGTGCTGCTACGGGGCTGATGACATAGATTTCACTGCTGAGTGATACGGCATTGTACGTAAGTACCACAAGTTCTTTATCCATTTTTCACTTTCTGTGATATTGAACTTGTACGGTAAACGAGGTTCTTGTAAACAGAGGCGTCCCAAACATTGGGGTGGCTGTATCTTTTTGATTTTAATTTCCCTAAGCTATAGGACCATAAGTGGAAGTGCCCTAGGCTCTGTTGCTTTGTTTTTTAGACGTTTCAGGAAACACCATACACTTCTCCCGAGTGTCTGTTGGCAATGTACATCCCGCCCATCAGCATAACAAGGCTCCCAGTTCTCCATGGCCTGTCCTGCCTTTCTGGATTTTACACTTTTTTCAGATGGCCCTTTTGACCGGGGGGAAGTGAGACTTCATTGTAGTGCAGATTTCCTTTGCAAGCTTGCTTGGTTGGCCAAAAAGGGCGTATGCGTTTTTTCCTGAATATATTCAGGAAAAAACGCATACGCCCTTTTTGGCCAAGTGCATCATTGTGGACGTTCTGCCTCTTTTCCTATGCTTTCAATGCAATTCCAGTCTACCTCCTGAAATCGGTTTCCTGCAATTCTGCCCCGCTTTCAAGTCCTCTTGGCAGCCTTACTTCAGTATATTTTTGGACGATAGTTGTCATTTATAACTCTGCAGGTTTGTGAATTACAGTGCCCCTGAGCTCCTTTCTTCAACTCGTTTTCTTGTGAGCTGGCCGCAACACCGCAGGATGGCTTCAGGCCCTAATCTGGTTCCGGCACGGCACGCTGAGCCTTTGGTTATTTCCTCTTCCTGGTGGGAAATGAGAGTTAAATTTGCCCGTCCAGACACCTCCAGCTAGTCTCTCATTGGTTCTCGCTATTCCTGTTCATCTTCCGCAGAAATTGCAAACTGGGCCAAACAGGAGGTTAAAGGGACTGACTCTCCAAGTCGGGAGAGTGTTAGTAAAGCGTCTGGAATGTTGCACCCGAGTACCAGGGTACGAAAACTGAGACATATTTGAACACGTCTCCCGATCACATGGTTGATCATACTCTAGGTTCCACATGCATGTTTTAGCTGAAGGAAGAATACCTTAAACCTGGGTAGTTGAAACCCGTGGAATGGGTACCATGCAATATGACTTCAAAGGGTCTTCATTTGCTCACCGAACCTCTCCAATCCTATCACTGCTGCGTTTATGTCCCTGTACACATGCTTGATTCTCTTTCGGAGACATAGCAATCCATAGGTTTTAAGATACTTAAGAGTCAGGTACATTCTTAGGCGTTTAATATGCGGTGTTGAGTCCATTTCGTTGAGCAAGGAGTAGCTCTTGTCTATTCCATATTTGGCTTAAGGAACTTTATCTGTGCTCATTTCAATCTCTGGTTTTATGCAGCACCCCAACTCACCTTTACCCTTAAACAAGCATAAGTTGGTTTTCTAAATTTGAGACCCTGTTCTGTTCTGTAATTCAGTTCCTGTGTAGCCAAGTTTACATTCCGTGTATTACTGATATCTTATGATGTTTCTTTTTCTGTGTGACTTATTTCAGTTAGAATCATCGTACCTGAATCCACTCATTGTGCTGCTACGGGCCTGATGACATAGATTTCACTGCTGAGTGATACTGCATTGTACGTAAGTACCACAAGTTCTTTATCCATTTTTCACTTTCTGTGATATTGAACTTGTACGGTAAACGAGGTTCTTGTAAACAGAGGCGTCCCAAACATTGGGGTGGCTGTATCTTTTTGATTTTAATTTCCCTAAGCTATAGGACCATAAGTGGAAGTGCCCTAGGCTCTGTTGCTTTGTTTTTTAGATGTTTCAGGAAACACCATACACTTCTCCCGAGTGTCTGTTGGCAATTTACATCCCGCCCATCAGCATAACAAGGCTCCCAGTTCTCCATGGCCTGTGCTGCCTTTCTGGATTTTACACTTTTTTCAGATGGCCCTTTTGACCGGGGGGAAGTGACACTTCATTGTAGTGCAGATTTCCTTTGCAAGCTTGCTTGGTTGGCCAAAAAGGGCGTATGCGTTTTTTCCTGAATATATTCAGGAAAAAACGCATACGCCCTTTTTGGCCAAGTGCATCATTGTGGACGTTCTGCCTCTTTTCCTATGCTTTCGATGCAATTCCAGTCTACCTCCTGAAATCGGTTTCCTGCAATTCTGCCCCGCTTTCAAGTCCTCTTGGCAGCCTTACTTCAGTATATTTTTGGACGATAGTTGTCATTTATAACTCTGCAGGTTTGTGAATTACAGTGCCCCTGAGCTCCTTTCTTCAACTCGCTTTCTTGTGAGCTGGCCGCAACACCGCAGGATGGCTTCAGGCCCTAATCTGGTTCCGGCACGGCACGCTGAGCCTTTGGTTATTTCCTCTTCCTGGTGGGAAATGAGAGTTAAATTTGCCCGTCCAGACACCTCCAGCTAGTCTCTCATTGGTTCTCGCTATTCCTGTTCATCTTCCGCAGAAATTTCAAACTGGGGCAAACAGGAGGTTAAAGGGACTGACTCTCCAAGTCGGGAGAGTGTTAGTAAAGCGTCTGGAATGTTGCACCCGAGTACCAGGGTACGAAAACTGAGACATATTTGAACACGTCTCCCGATCACATGGTTGATCATACTCTAGGTTCCACATGCATGTTTTAGCTGAAGGAAGAATACCTTAAACCTGGGTAGTTGAAACCCGTGGAATGGGTACCATGCAATATGACTTCAAAGGGTCTTCAGTTGCTCACCGAACCTCTCCAATCCTATCACTGCTGCGTTTACGTCCCTGTACACATGCTTGATTCTCTTTCGGAGACATAGCAATCCATAGGTTTTAAGACACTTAAGAGTCAGGTACATTCTTAGGCGTTTAATATGCGGTGTTGAGTCCATTTCGTTGAGCAAGGAGTAGCTCTTGTCTATTCCATATTTGGCTTAAGGAACTTTATCTGTGCTCATTTCAATCTCTGGTTTTATGCAGCACCCCAACTCACCTTTCCCCTTAAACAAGCATAAGTTGGTTTTCTAAATTTGAGACCCTGTTCTGTTCTGTAATTCAGTTCCTGTGTAGCCAAGTTTACATTCCGTGTATTACTGATATCTTATGATGTTTCTTTTTCTGTGTGACTTATTTCAGTTAGAATCATCGTACCTGAATCCACTCATTGTGCTGCTACGGGCCTGATGACATAGATTTCACTGCTGAGTGATACTGCATTGTACGTAAGTACCACAAGTTCTTTATCCATTTTTCACTTTCTGTGATATTGAACTTGTACGGTAAACGAGGTTCTTGTAAACAGAGGCGTCCCAAACATTGGGGTGGCTGTATCTTTTTGATTTTAATTTCCCTAAGCTATAGCACCATAAGTGGAAGTGCCCTAGGCTCTGTTGCTTTGTTTTTTAGATGTTTCAGGAAACACCATACACTTCTCCCGAGTGTCTGTTGGCAATTTACATCCCGCCCATCAGCATAACAAGGCTCCCAGTTCTCCATGGCCTGTCCTGCCTTTCTGGATTTTACACTTTTTTCAGATGGCCCTTTTGACCGGGGGGAAGTGAGACTTCATTGTAGTGCAGATTTCCTTTGCAAGCTTGCTTGGTTGGCCAAAAAGGGCGTATGCGTTTTTTCCTGACTATATTCAGGAAAAAACGCATACGCCCTTTTTGGCCAAGTGCATCATTGTGGACGTTCTGCCTCTTTTCCTATGCTTTCGATGCAATTCCAGTCTACCTCCTGAAATCGGTTTCCTGCAATTCTGCCCCGCTTTCAAGTCCTCTTGGCAGCCTTACTTCACTATATTTTTGGACGATAGTTGTCATTTATAACTCTGCAGGTTTGTGAATTACAGTGCCCCTGAGCTCCTTTCTTCAACTCGTTTTCTTGTGAGCTGGCCGCAACACCGCAGGATGGCTTCAGGCCCTAATCTGGTTCCGGCACGGCACGCTGAGCCTTTGGTTATTTCCTCTTCCTGGTGGGAAATGAGAGTTAAATTTGCCCGTCCAGACACCTCCAGCTAGTCTCTCATTGGTTCTCGCTATTCCTGTTCATCTTCCGCAGAAATTGCAAACTGGGCCAAACAGGAGGTTAAAGGGACTGACTCTCCAAGTCGGGAGAGTGTTAGTAAAGCGTCTGGAATGTTGCACCCGAGTACCAGGGTACGAAAACTGAGACATATTTGAACACGTCTCCCGATCACATGGTTGATCATACTCTAGGTTCCACATGCATGTTTTAGCTGAAGGAAGAATACCTTAAACCTGGGTAGTTGAAACCCGTGGAATGGGTACCATGCAATATGACTTCAAAGGGTCTTCATTTGCTCACCGAACCTCTCCAATCCTATCACTGCTGCGTTTATGTCCCTGTACACATGCTTGATTCTCTTTCAGAGACATAGCAATCCATAGGTTTTAAGATACTTAAGAGTCAGGTACACTCTTAGGCGTTTAATATGCGGTGTTGAGTCCATTTCGTTGAGCAAGGAGTAGCTCTTGTCTATTCCATATTTGGCTTAAGGAACTTTATCTGTGCTCATTTCAATCTCTGGTTTTATGCAGCACCCCAACTCACCTTTCCCCTTAAACAAGCATAAGTTGGTTTTCTAAATTTGAGACCCTGTTCTGTTCTGTAATTCAGTTCCTGTGTAGCCAAGTTTACATTCCGTGTATTACTGATATCTTATGATGTTTCTTTTTCTGTGTGACTTATTTCAGTTAGAATCATCGTACCTGAATCCACTCATTGTGCTGCTACGGGCCTGATGACATAGATTTCACTGCTGAGTGATACTGCATTGTACGTAAGTACCACAAGTTCTTTATCCATTTTTCACTTTCTGTGATATTGAACTTGTACGGTAAACGAGGTTCTTGTAAACAGAGGCGTCCCAAACATTGGGGTGGCTGTATCTTTTGGATTTTAATTTCCCTAAGCTATAGGACCATAAGTGGAAGTGCCCTAGGCTCTGTTGCTTTGTTTTTTAGATGTTTCAGGAAACACCATACACTTCTCCCGAGTGTCTGTTGGCAATTTACATCCCGCCCATCAGCATAACAAGGCTCCCAGTTCTCCATGGCCTGTCCTGCCTTTCTGGATTTTACACTTTTTTCAGATGGCCCTTTTGACCGGGGGGAAGTGAGACTTCATTGTAGTGCAGATTTCCTTTGCAAGCTTGCTTGGTTGGCCAAAAAGGGCGTATGCGTTTTTTCCTGAGGAAAAAACGCATACGCCCTTTTTGGCCAAGTGCATCATTGTGGACGTTCTGCCTCTTTTCCTATGCTTTCGATGCAATTCCAGTCTACCTCCTGAAATCGGTTTCCTGCAATTCTGCCCCGCTTTCAAGTCCTCTTGGCAGCCTTACTTCAGTATATTTTTGGACGATAGTTGTCATTTATAACTCTGCAGGTTTCTGAATTACAGTGCCCCTGAGCTCCTTTCTTCAACTCGTTTTCTTGTGAGCTGGCCGCAACACCGCAGGATGGCTTCAGGCCCTAATCTGGTTCCGGCACGGCACGCTGAGCCTTTGGTTATTTCCTCTTCCTGGTGGGAAATGAGAGTTAAATTTGCCCGTCCAGACACCTCCAGCTAGTCTCTCATTGGTTCTCGCTATTCCTGTTCATCTTCCGCAGAAATTGCAAACTGGGCCAAACAGGAGGTTAAAGGGACTGACTCTCCAAGTCGGGAGAGTGTTAGTAAAGCGTCTGGAATGTTGCACCCGAGTACCAGGGTAGGAAAACTGAGACATATTTGAACACGTCTCCCGATCACATGGTTGATCATACTCTAGGTTCCACATGCATGTTTTAGCTGAAGGAAGAATACCTTAAACCTGGGTAGTTGAAACCCGTGGAATGGGTACCATGCAATATGACTTCAAAGGGTCTTCATTTGCTCACCGAACCTCTCCAATCCTATCACTGCTGCGTTTACGTCCCTGTACACATGCTTGATTCTCTTTCGGAGACATAGCAATCCATAGGTTTTAAGATACTTAAGAGTCAGGTACATTCTTTGGCGTTTAATATGCGGTGTTGAGTCCATTTCGTTGAGCAAGGAGTAGCTCTTGTCTATTCCATATTTGGCTTAAGGAACTTTATCTGTGCTCATTTCAATCTCTGGTTTTATGCAGCACCCCAACTCACCTTTCCCCTTAAACAAGCATAAGTTGGTTTTCTAAATTTGAGACCCTGTTCTGTTCTGTAATTCAGTTCCTGTGTAGCCAAGTTTACATTCCGTGTATTACTGATATCTTATGATGTTTCTTTTTCTGTGTGACTTATTTCAGTTAGAATCATCGTACCTGAATCCACTCATTGTGCTGCTACGGGCCTGATGACATAGATTTCACTGCTGAGTGATACTGCATTGTACGTAAGTACCACAAGTTCTTTATCCATTTTTCACTTTCTGTGATATTGAACTTGTACGGTAAATGAGGTTCTTGTAAACAGAGGCGTCCCAAACATTGGGGTGGCTGTATCTTTTGGATTTTAATTTCCCTAAGCTATAGGACCATAAGTGGAAGTGCCCTAGGCTCTGTTGCTTTGTTTTTTAGATGTTTCAGGAAACACCATACACTTCTCCCGAGTGTCTGTTGGCAATTTACATCCCGCCCATCAGCATAACAAGGCTCCCAGTTCTCCATGGCCTGTCCTGCCTTTCTGGATTTTACACTTTTTTCACATGGCCCTTTTGACCGGGGGGAAGTGAGACTTCATTGTAGTGCAGATTTCCTTTGCAAGCTTGCTTGGTTGGCCAAAAAGGGCGTATGCGTTTTTTCCTGAATATATTCAGGAAAAAACGCATACGCCCTTTTTGGCCAAGTGCATCATTGTGGACGTTCTGCCTCTTTTCCTATGCTTTCGATGCAATTCCAGTCTACCTCCTGAAATCGGTTTCCTGCAATTCTGCCCCGCTTTCAAGTCCTCTTGGCAGCCTTACTTCAGTATATTTTTGGACGATAGTTGTCATTTATAACTCTGCAGGTTTGTGAATTACAGTGCCCCTGAGCTCCTTTCTTCAACTCGTTTTCTTGTGAGCTGGCCGCAACACCGCAGGATGGCTTCAGGCCCTAATCTGGTTCCGGCACGGCACGCTGAGCCTTTGGTTATTTCCTCTTCCTGGTGGGAAATGAGAGTTAAATTTGCCCGTCCAGACACCTCCAGCTAGTCTCTCATTGGTTCTCGCTATTCCTGTTCATCTTCCGCAGAAATTGCAAACTGGGCCAAACAGGAGGTTAAAGGGACTGACTCTCCAAGTCGGGAGAGTGTTAGTAAAGCGTCTGGAATGTTGCACCCGAGTACCAGGGTACGAAAACTGAGACATATTTGAACACGTCTCCCGATCACATGGTTGATCATACTCTAGGTTCCACATGCATGTTTTAGCTGAAGGAAGAATACCTTAAACCTGGGTAGTTGAAACCCGTGGAATGGGTACCATGCAATATGACTTCAAAGGGTCTTCATTTGCTCACCGAACCTCTCCAATCTTATCACTGCTGCGTTTATGTCCCTGTACACATGCTTGATTCTCTTTCGGAGACATAGCAATCCATAGGTTTTAAGATACTTAAGAGTCAGGTACACTCTTAGGCGTTTAATATGCGGTGTTGAGTCCATTTCGTTGAGCAAGGAGTAGCTCTTGTCTATTCCATATTTGGCTTAAGGAACTTTATCTGTGCTCATTTCAATCTCTGGTTTTATGCAGCACCCCAACTCACCTTTCCCCTTAAACAAGCATAAGTTGGTTTTCTAAATTTGAGACCCTGTTCTGTTCTGTAATTCAGTTCCTGTGTAGCCAAGTTTACATTCCGTGTATTACTGATATCTTATGATGTTTCTTTTTCTGTGTGACTTATTTCAGTTAGAATCATCGTACCTGAATCCACTCATTGTGCTGCTACGGGCCTGATGACATAGATTTCACTGCTGAGTGATACTGCATTGTACGTAAGTACCACAAGTTCTTTATCCATTTTTCACTTTCTGTGATATTGAACTTGTACGGTAAACGAGGTTCTTGTAAACAGAGGCGTCCCAAACATTGGGGTGGCTGTATCTTTTGCATTTTAATTTCCCTAAGCTATAGGACCATAAGTGGAAGTGCCCTAGGCTCTGTTGCTTTGTTTTTTAGATGTTTCAGGAAACACCATACACTTCTCCCGAGTGTCTGTTGGCAATTTACATCCCGCCCATCAGCATAACAAGGCTCCCAGTTCTCCATGGCCTGTCCTGCCTTTCTGGATTTTACACTTTTTTCAGATGACCCTTTTGACCGGGGGGAAGTGAGACTTCATTGTAGTGCAGATTTCCTTTGCAAGCTTGCTTGGTTGGCCAAAAAGGGCGTATGCGTTTTTTCCTGAATATATTCAGGAAAAAACGCATACGCCCTTTTTGGCCAAGTGCATCATTGTGGACGTTCTGCCTCTTTTCGTATGCTTTCAATGCAATTCCAGTCTACCTCCTGAAATCGGTTTCCTGCAATTCTGCCCCGCTTTCAAGTCCTCTTGGCAGCCTTACTTCAGTATATTTTTGGACGATAGCTGTCATTTATAACTCTGCAGGTTTGTGAATTACAGTGCCCCTGAGCTCCTTTCTTCAACTCGCTTTCTTGTGAGCTGGCCGCAACACCGCTGGATGGCTTCAGGCCCTAATCTGGTTCCGGCACGGCACGCTGAGCCTTTGGTTATTTCCTCTTCCTGGTGGGAAATGAGAGTTAAATTTGCCCGTCCAGACACCTCCAGCTAGTCTCTCATTGGTTCTCGCTATTCCTGTTCATCTTCCGCAGAAATTGCAAACTGGGCCAAACAGGAGGTTAAAGGGACTGACTCTCCAAGTCGGGAGAGTGTTAGTAAAGCGTCTGGAATGTTGCACCCGAGTACCAGGGTACGAAAACTGAGACATATTTGAACACGTCTCCCGATCACATGGTTGATCATACTCTAGGTTCCACATGCATGTTTTAGCTGAAGGAAGAATACCTTAAACCTGGGTAGTTGAAACCCGTGGAATGGGTACCATGCAATATGACTTCAAAGGGTCTTCATTTGCTCACCGAACCTCTCCAATCCTATCACTGCTGCGTTTATGTCCCTGTACACATGCTTGATTCTCTTTCGGAGACATAGCAATCCATAGGTTTTAAGATACTTAAGAGTCAGGTACACTCTTAGGCGTTTAATATGCGGTGTTGAGTCCATTTCGTTGAGCAAGGAGTAGCTCTTGTCTATTCCATATTTGGCTTAAGGAACTTTATCTGTGCTCATTTCAATCTCTGGTTTTATGCAGCACCCCAACTCACCTTTCCCCTTAAACAAGCATAAGTTGGTTTTCTAAATTTGAGACCCTGTTCTGTTCTGTAATTCAGTTCCTGTGTAGCCAAGTTTACATTCCGTGTATTACTGATATCTTATGATGTTTCTTTTTCTGTGTGACTTATTTCAGTTAGAATCATCGTACCTGAATCCACTCATTGTGCTGCTACAGGCCTGATGACATAGATTTCACTTCTGAGTGATACTGCATTGTACGTAAGTACCACAAGTTCTTTATCCATTTTTCACTTTCTCTGATATTGAACTTGTACGGTAAACGAGGTTCTTGTAAACAGAGGCGTCCCAAACATTGGGGTGGCTGTATCTTTTTGATTTTAATTTCCCTAAACTATAGGACCATAAGTGGAAGTGCCCTAGGCTCTGTTGCTTTGTTTTTTAGATGTTTCAGGAAACACCATACACTTCTCCCGAGTGTCTGTTGGCAATTTACATCCCGCCCATCAGCATAACAAGGCTCCCAGTTCTCCATGGCCTGTCCTGCCTTTCTGGATTTTACACTTTTTTCAGATGGCCCTTTTGACCGGGGGGAAGTGACACTTCATTGTAGTGAAGATTTCCTTTGCAAGCTTGCTTGGTTGGCCAAAAAGGGCGTATGCGTTTTTTCCTGAATATATTCAGGAAAAAACGCATACGCCCTTTTTGGCCAAGTGCATCATTGTGGACGTTCTGCCTCTTTTCCTATGCTTTCAATGCAATTCCAATCTACCTCCTGAAATCGGTTTCCTGCAATTCTGCCCCGCTTTCAAGTCCTCTTGGCAGCCTTACTTCAGTATATTTTTGGACGATAGTTTTCATTTATAACTCTGCAGGTTTGTGAATTACAGTGCCCCTGAGCTCCTTTCTTCAACTCGTTTTCTTGTGAGCTGGCCGCAACACCGCAGGATGGCTTCAGGCCCTAATCTGGTTCCGGCACGGCACGCTGAGCCTTTGGTTATTTCCTCTTCCTGGTGGGAAATGAGAGTTAAATTTGCCCGTCCAGACACCTCCAGCTAGTCTCTCATTGGTTCTCGCTATTCCTGTTCATCTTCCGCAGAAATTGCAAACTGGGCCAAACAGGAGGTTAAAGGGACTGACTCTCCAAGTCGGGAGAGTGTTAGTAAAGCGTCTGGAATGTTGCACCCGAGTACCAGGGTACGAAAACTGAGACATATTTGAACACGTCTCCCGATCACATGGTTGATCATACTCTAGGTACCACATGCATGTTTTAGCTGAAGGAAGAATACCTTAAACCTGGGTAGTTGAAACCCGTGGAATGGGTACCATGCAATATGACTTCAAAGGGTCTTCATTTGCTCACCGAACCTCTCCAATCCTATCACTGCTGTGTTTACGTCCCTGTACACATGCTTGATTCTCTTTCGGAGACATAGCAATCCATAGGTTTTAAGATACTTAAGAGTCAGGTACATTCTTAGGCGTTTAATATGCGGTGTTGAGTCCATTTCGTTGAGCAAGGAGTAGCTCTTGTCTATTCCATATTTGGCTTAAGGAACTTTATCTGTGCTCATTTCAATCTCTGGTTTTATGCAGCACCCCAACTCACCTTTCCCCTTAAACAAGCATAAGTTGGTTTTCTAAATTTGAGACCCTGTTCTGTTCTGTAATTCAGTTCCTGTGTAGCCAAGTTTACATTCCGTGTATTAGTGATATCTTATGATGTTTCTTTTTCTGTGTGACTTATTTTAGTTAGAATCATCGTACCTGAATCCACTCATTGTGCTGCTACGGGCCTGATGACATAGATTTCACTGCTGAGTGATACTGCATTGTACGTAAGTACCACAAGTTCTTTATCCATTTTTCACTTTCTGTGATATTGAACTTGTACGGTAAACGAGGTTCTTGTAAACAGAGGCGTCCCAAACATTGGGGTGGCTGTATCTTTTTGATTTTAATTTCCCTAAGCTATAGGACCATAAGTGGAAGTGCCCTAGGCTCTGTTGCTTTGTTTTTTAGATGTTTCAGGAAACACCATACACTTCTCCCGAGTGTCTGTTGGCAATTTACATCCCGCCCATCAGCATAACAAGGCTCCCAGTTCTCCATGGCCTGTCCTGCCTTTCTGGATTTTACACTTTTTTCAGATGGCCCTTTTGACCGGGGGGAAGTGAGACTTCATTGTAGTGCAGATTTCCTTTGCAAGCTTGCTTGGTTGGCCAAAAAGGGCGTATGCGTTTTTTCCTGAATATATTCAGGAAAAAACGCATACGCCCTTTTTGGCCAAGTGCATCATTGTGGACGTTCTGCCTCTTTTCCTATGCTTTCGATGCAATTCCAGTCTACCTCCTGAAATCGGTTTCCTGCAATTCTGCCCCGCTTTCAAGTCCTCTTGGCAGCCTTACTTCAGTATATTTTTGGACGATAGTTGTCATTTATAACTCTGCAGGTTTGTGAATTACAGTGCCCCTGAGCTCCTTTCTTCAACTCGTTTTCTTGTGAGCTGGCCGCAACACCGCAGGATGGCTTCAGGCCCTAATCTGGTTCCGGCACGGCACGCTGAGCCTTTGGTTATTTCCTCTTCCTGGTGGGAAATGAGAGTTAAATTTGCCCGTCCAGACACCTCCAGCTAGTCTCTCATTGGTTCTCGCTATTCCTGTTCATCTTCCGCAGAAATTGCAAACTGGGCCAAACAGGAGGTTAAAGGGACTGACTCTCCAAGTCGGGAGAGTGTTAGTAAAGCGTCTGGAATGTTGCACCCGAGTACCAGGGTACGAAAACTGAGACATATTTGAACACGTCTCCCGATCACATGGTTGATCATACTCTAGGTTCCACATGCATGTTTTAGCTGAAGGAAGAATACCTTAAACCTGGGTAGTTGAAACCCGTGGAATGGGTACCATGCAATATGACTTCAAAGGGTCTTCATTTGCTCACCGAACCTCTCCAATCCTATCACTGCTGCGTTTATGTCCCTGTACACATGCTTGATTCTCTTTCAGAGACATAGCAATCCATAGGTTTTAAGATACTTAAGAGTCAGGTACACTCTTAGGCGTTTAATATGCGGTGTTGAGTCCATTTCGTTGAGCAAGGAGTAGCTCTTGTCTATTCCATATTTGGCTTAAGGAACTTTATCTGTGCTCATTTCAATCTCTGGTTTTATGCAGCACCCCAACTCACCTTTCCCCTTAAACAAGCATAAGTTGGTTTTCTAAATTTGAGACCCTGTTCTGTTCTGTAATTCAGTTCCTGTGTAGCCAAGTTTACATTCCGTGTATTACTGATATCTTATGATGTTTCTTTTTCTGTGTGACTTATTTCAGTTAGAATCATCGTACCTGAATCCACTCATTGTGCTGCTACGGGCCTGATGACATAGATTTCACTGCTGAGTGATACTGCATTGTACGTAAGTACCACAAGTTCTTTATCCATTTTTCACTTTCTGTGATATTGAACTTGTACGGTAAACGAGGTTCTTGTAAACAGAGGCGTCCCAAACATTGGGGTGGCTGTATCTTTTGGATTTTAATTTCCCTAAGCTATAGGACCATAAGTGGAAGTGCCCTAGGCTCTGTTGCTTTGTTTTTTAGATGTTTCAGGAAACACCATACACTTCTCCCGAGTGTCTGTTGGCAATTTACATCCCGCCCATCAGCATAACAAGGCTCCCAGTTCTCCATGGCCTGTCCTGCCTTTCTGGATTTTACACTTTTTTCAGATGGCCCTTTTGACCGGGGGGAAGTGAGACTTCATTGTAGTGCAGATTTCCTTTGCAAGCTTGCTTGGTTGGCCAAAAAGGGCGTATGCGTTTTTTCCTGAATATATTCAGGAAAAAACGCATACGCCCTTTTTGGCCAAGTGCATCATTGTGGACGTTCTGCCTCTTTTCCTATGCTTTCAATGCAATTCCAGTCTACCTCCTGAAATCGGTTTCCTGCAATTCTGCCCCGCTTTCAAGTCCTCTTGGCAGCCTTACTTCAGTATATTTTTGGACGATAGTTGTCATTTATAACTCTGCAGGTTTGTGAATTACAGTGCCCCTGAGCTCCTTTCTTGAACTCGCTTTCTTGTGAGCTGGCCGCAACACCGCAGGATGGCTTCAGGCCCTAATCTGGTTCCGGCACGGCACGCTGAGCCTTTGGTTATTTCCTCTTCCTGGTGGGAAATGAGAGTTAAATTTGCCCGTCCAGACACCTCCAGCTAGTCTCTCATTGGTTCTCGCTATTCCTGTTCATCTTCCGCAGAAATTGCAAACTGGGCCAAACAGGAGGTTAAAGGGACTGACTCTCCAAGTCGGGAGAGTGTTAGTAAAGCGTCTGGAATCTTGCACCCGAGTACCAGGGTACGAAAACTGAGACATATTTGAACACGTCTCCCGATCACATGGTTGATCATACTCTAGGTTCCACATGCATGTTTTAGCTGAAGGAAGAATACCTTAAACCTGGGTAGTTGAAACCCGTGGAATGGGTACCATGCAATATGACTTCAAAGGGTCTTCATTTGCTCACCGAACCTCTCCAATCCTATCACTGCTGCGTTTATGTCCCTGTACACATGCTTGATTCTCTTTCGGAGACATAGCAATCCATAGGTTTTAAGATACTTAAGAGTCAGGTACACTCTTAGGCGTTTAATATGCGGTGTTGAGTCCATTTCGTTGAGCAAGGAGTAGCTCTTGTCTATTCCATATTTGGCTTAAGGAACTTTATCTGTGCTCATTTCAATCTCTGGTTTTATGCAGCACCCCAACTCACCTTTCCCCTTAAACAAGCATAAGTTGGTTTTCTAAATTTGAGACCCTGTTCTGTTCTGTAATTCAGTTCCTGTGTAGCCAAGTTTACATTCCGTGTGTTAGTGATATCTTATGATGTTTCTTTTTCTGTGTGACTTATTTCAGTTAGAATCATCGTACCTGAATCCACTCATTGTGCTGCTACGGGCCTGATGACATAGATTTCACTTCTGAGTGATACTGCATTGTACGTAAGTACCACAAGTTCTTTATCCATTTTTCACTTTCTGTGATATTGAACTTGTACGGTAAACGAGGTTCTTGTAAACAGAGGCGTCCCAAACATTGGGGTGGCTGTATCTTTTTGATTTTAATTTCCCTAAGCTATAGTACCATAAGTGGAAGTGCCCTAGGCTCTGTTGCTTTGTTTTTTAGATGTTTCAGGAAACACCATACACTTCTCCCGAGTGTCTGTTGGCAATTTACATCCCGCCCATCAGCATAACAAGGCTCCCAGTTCTCCATGGCCTGTCCTGCCTTTCTGGATTTTACACTTTTTTCAGATGGCCCTTTTGACCAGGGGGAAGTGAGACTTCATTGTAGTGCAGATTTCCTTTGCAAGCTTGCTTGGTTGGCCAAAAAGGGCGTATGCGTTTTTTCCTGAATATATTCAGGAAAAAACGCATACGGCCTTTTTGGCCAAGTGCATCATTGTGGACGTTCTGCCTCTTTTCCTATGCTTTCGATGCAATTCCAGTCTACCTCCTGAAATCGGTTTCCTGCAATTCTGCCCCGCTTTCAAGTCCTCTTGGCAGCCTTACTTCAGTATATTTTTGGACGATAGTTGTCATTTATAACTCTGCAGGTTTGTGAATTACAGTGCCCCTGAGCTCCTTTCTTCAACTCGTTTTCTTGTGAGCTGGCCGCAACACCGCAGGATGGCTTCAGGCCCTAATCTGGTTCCGGCACGGCACGCTGAGCCTTTGGTTATTTCCTCTTCCTGGTGGGAAATGAGAGTTAAATTTGCCCGTCCAGACACCTCCAGCTAGTCTCTCATTGGTTCTCGCTATTCCTGTTCATCTTCCGCAGAAATTGCAAACTGGGCCAAACAGGAGGTTAAAGGGACTGACTCTCCAAGTGGGGAGAGTGTTAGTAAAGCATCTGGAATGTTGCACCCGAGTACCAGGGTACGAAAACTGAGACATATTTGAACACGTCTCCCGATCACATGGTTGATCATACTCTAGGTTCCACATGCATGTTTTAGCTGAAGGAAGAATACCTTAAACCTGGGTAGTTGAAACCCGTGGAATGGGTACCATGCAATATGACTTCAAAGGGTCTTCATTTGCTCACCGAACCTCTCCAATCCTATCACTGCTGCGTTTATGTCCCTGTACACATGCTTGATTCTCTTTCGGAGACATAGCAATCCATAGGTTTTAAGATACTTAAGAGTCAGGTACATTCTGAGGCGTTTAATATGCGGTGTTGAGTCCATTTCGTTGAGCAAGGAGTAGCTCTTGTCTATTCCATATTTGGCTTAAGGAACTTTATCTGTGCTCATTTCAATCTCTGGTTTTATGCAGCACCCCAACTCACCTTTCACCTTAAACAAGCATAAGTTGGTTTTCTAAATTTGAGACCCTGTTCTGTTCTGTAATTCAGTTCCTGTGTAGCCAAGTTTACATTCCGTGTATTACTGATATCTTATGATGTTTCTTTTTCTGTGTGACTTATTTCAGTTAGAATCATCGTACCTGAATCCACTCATTGTGCTGCTACGGGCCTGATGACATAGATTTCACTGCTGAGTGATACTGCATTGTACGTAAGTACCACAAGTTCTTTATCCATTTTTCACTTTCTGTGATATTGAACTTGTACGGTAAACGAGGTTTTTGTAAACAGAGGCGTCCCAAACATTGGGGTGGCTGTATCTTTTTGATTTTAATTTCCCTAAGCTATAGGACCATAAGTGGAAGTGCCCTAGGCTCTGTTGCTTTGTTTTTTAGATGTTTCAGGAAACACCATACACTTCTCCAGAGTGTCTGTTGGCAATTTCCATCCCGCCCATCAGCATAACAAGGCTCCCAGTTCTCCATGGCCTGTCCTGCCTTTCTGGATTTTACACCTTTTTCAGATGGCCCTTTTGACCGGGGGGAAGTGAGACTTCATTGTAGTGCAGATTTCCTTTGCAAGCTTGCTTGGTTGGCCAAAAAGTGTGTATGCGTTTTTTCCTGAATATATTCAGGAAAAAACACATACGCCCTTTTTGGCCAAGTGCATCATTGTCGAGGTTCTGACTCTCTTCATATGTTTTCAATGCAATTCCAGTCTACCTCCTGAAATCGGTTTCCTGCACTTCTGCCTTGCTTTCAATGTCTCTTCATAGCCTTACCTCAATATATTTTTTGAAAATAGTTGGCCTTTATAACTCTGCAGGTTTTTGAATTGCGGTGGCCCTTAGCCCCACTTTTCAGCTCTTATTTTTGTGGTCTTGCCCCATAACCACAGGATTCCTTGAAGCCCTATTTTTCTTCTGGGGCACCTTGCTGTGCCTTTGGTTAATTCTTCTTACTGATGTGGCATTAGAGTGACATGTGCCCATTGAAACCGCTACAGCTTGTTTCTCACTGGTTCCCCCTATTCCCATTCATCCTCCACACTAACTGCAGACTGTGCGATACCAGAACTTAAAGGCATTGACTCCATGTGGGGATGTTGTTAGTAAAGCGGCTGGAATGTCGATCCGCAGCCCCAGGAGAGGAAAAATGAGGTGCGTTTTAGAAACCTTTCCCGATCATATGGTATACCAGTCGCTGGGTTTCCCAAGCATGGTTTAGCTGTAGGAAGATTCCCTTCAACCTGGAGTGTTGGGACCCTTGGACTGAGTAGCATGAAGTATTGCATTAAACTTTCGGCAGTTGCTCACCAAAGCTCACCAATCCTCTCAGCCCCAAGTGTCCAGCCTTATGTCTTATCCAGCTGTGGGTTTATATGTGGTCAATCCAGGTTGCAATCCAGGTTGCATCACAGCCCCTGAGCGAATTTTGTAAGAATTTTTCTCTCTTTCATTGTTTCAGCGTTTTCTTTTTAAAATTTATTTCTATAATGGGGTTTAGCTCATTTTCACTGCTGTGTTTGTGCCGCTCTGCACACACTTGATTCCCTTATGGAGATATATCAATACATGGGTTTTAAGATTCTTATTACTCAGATATATTTCTCTGCGGTGTATAGGGTGTGTTGAGGCCAGTTCATTGAGCAAGGTGTAGATCTTGTCTAATACCTATTTGGTTTATTGAACGGTATCTGTGCTAATTTCAAACTCTGGTTTTATGCATCACCCCACCTCTCCTTTCCCCTTAAGCTGACATAAGTGTGTTTTCTAAATGTGAGACACTGTTCTGTTCTGTAATTCATTTCTTGTGCAGCCATATTTACCCTCCCTCTATAAGTGATATCTTATGATATGTTTCTTTTTCTGTTTGACTTATTTCAAGTAGTATTATCGGACCTAAATCCACTCTTTATCCTTCTACTAGCCTTATTACATTGATTTCATGGTGAAGAGATATTCCATTGTACATAAGTACCACATCTTCTTTATCCATTGTTCTCTTTCCTGGGATATTTAAGGTGTACTGAAGTTGAGGTTCTTGTAAACAGAGTAGCCCTAAACTGTGGTGTGCTTGTGTCTTGTTGATTTTTAGACTTCCCTAGATATACTCCCATGATTGGAAGTGTCCTATGCTCTGTAGCTCTGTTTTTTAGATGATTTAGGAACCACCATACACTTCTCCAGAGTGGCTCTCGGCAGTTCACACACTGCCCATCAGCGTATAAAGGCTCCCTGTTCTCCATGGCCTGTCCTGCCTTTCTGGATTTTACACTTTTTTAGGATGGCCCTTTTGACCGGTGGGAAGTGAGACTTCTTTGTTGTGCACATTTGCATTGCTTACTTGCTTCGTTGCCCATAAAGTGCGTATGCGTTTTTTCCTGGATATAATCAGGAAAAAACGCATACGCCCTTTTGGGCCAACTGCATCATTGTCGAAATTCTGCCGCTTTTCATGTGCATTAAAGACGAGTCCAATCTATCTCTTGAAATCTGTTTCTTGCAATTCTGTCTTGCATTCAGATCCTCTTCTTTGCCTTACCTCAACATATTTTTGGACATTAGTTTTCATTTATAACTCTGCAGGTTTGTGAATTGCAGTGACCCTGAGCTCCATTTTTTAAGTTGCTCTTTTGTGAGCTGGCCTCAAACCCGCAGGATTGCTTCAGGCCCTATTTTGGCTCCGGCGAGGCAGGCTGAGCCTTTCTTTAATTCTTATTCTTAATGGGAAATTAGAGTGATATGTGCCCGTCCAAACCCCTACAACTATTCTCTCATTGGTTCCCCCTCTTCCCGTTCATCCTCCTCACAATTTGCAAAATGTGTGAAACAGAAGTTTAAATGTGCTGATTCTCCAAGTGGGGAGATTCTAAGTAACATGGCTGGAATGGTGAACAGGAGCACCAGGAGAGGATAAATGAGGTGCATTTTAGACACATCTCCCGATCACATGGTGTACAGTCCTCTGGGTTTTCCATGCATGTTTAAGCTGTAGGAAGATCCCTTGAACCTGCAGATTTGGGACCCATTGAATGGGTACCAGGTAGTATTACTTTAAAGGGTGTGCATTTCCTCACCCAACCTCACATTCCTCTTAGCGCAAACAGTTTCCAGCCTTATGTCTCATCCTGCTGTGGGTCTAGATGTGTTCAATCCATGTTGCATCACCGTCCCTGAGGAAAAGTTGTAAGAGGTTTTCTCTGTCTCTCTGTCGTTTATTTTTTTCAATTTATTACTATATTGGTTACAGCTGATTTTCAAAGCTCTGTTTCTTGCTGCTGTACATCCACTTGATTCACGTACAGAGAGTCATCAATAAATTCTTTTTCAGATTCTTACCAGTCGTATATATTCTTTTCCGGTGACTTGAGTGTGCTGAGTGCAGTTCTTTTAGCTACTGTGTAGGCCTTGTTGATTATCAGTTTGGTATTTGGAATGGTATCTTTGCTAATTTCAACCTCCTGGATGATGCCTCACCCCTCCCCACCTTTCCCGTTTAGCAGCCTTATGCGTGTTTTCTACATATTTGACTATGTTTTTGTTTTGTAATTTATTTCATGTGTAGCCATTTTGGATTCCACCTTTAAGTGATATCTTATGATATGTGTCTTTTTCTTTTTGAATTCTGTCACTTAGAATGATCATACGTAACTCCTCCGGAGTTGTTACAACTGGCCATATTTCATTGATTTCCAGGCTGAATAATATTCCACTCTACCTAAGTACCACATCTCTATCCAGTTTTTCCCTCCAGAGACATTTAAGTTATATCCTAGTCGAGGATCTTTTAAACAGAGAGGGGGTAAACATTGGGGTGCCTGTGTCCTCTCGATTTTTGTTTTTCCCAAGATATACGCCCATGAGTGCAAGGGCCCTATGCTCTGTAGCTCATTTTTTAGATGCTTTAGTAAACACAATACACTTCTCCAGAATGGCCGTTGGCAATATACATTTCCACTATAAGTCTCACAGGGCTCCCTCTTCTCGTTGCCCTGTCCTGCATTTCTGTTGTTTACGCTTTATGAGGATGGCTCTTCTGACTGATGCGAAGTGATATCTTTTGTAGTATTGACTTCCAGTGCCCACCTGTTTGGTTGGCTAAAAAAGTGTATGCCCTTTTCTTGAATATATACAGAAAAAAACGCATACACCCTTTTTGGCCAACTGCAATGTTGGCAATGTTGGCAATGTTCAGCTCCTTTTCTTGTGCTTAATGGCGAGTCCTTTCTACCTCCTCAAATCCCTTTCCTGCCATTCTCCCTTGCTTACAAGTCCTTTTCTCTGACTTTCCTCAAGACATTTTTCAGTGATGGATATTTTCAACTCTGCAGTTTTGTGAATTTTACTGCCCCTGAGTTCCATTGTTCAACTTGTGTTTATGGGAACTGGCCACAAAGCAGCGGGATTTCCTCAAGCCCTATACTGTTTCCATGGGCAACCCTAGCCTTTGGTCAATTCGTCTTCCTGATTGGAAATTAGAGTGACATGTGCCTGTCTGAACACCTAGGACTTGTCTCTCATTGTTCTTCATCCTTCCGCTTCATCCTCTGGACAAATTCCAAACTGTACGCAACAGGATGTTGACAGTGCTGACATCTCCAAGTGGGGAGACTGTTAGTAAAGACGCTGGAGGGGTGAACCCGAGCACCAGGAGATGAGGAGATGAGATGCCTTTTCCAAACTCTTCCCGATCAGACGGTATACCATCCTCTGGGTGTGACAGACATGTTTTAGCAGTAGGAAGAGTCCCATTCATGTAAGGAGAACACCAGGGCTTTTTCAAAATCAGTGTCTCCCCGAAACCCAAACTGGGGAAGTTTTTAAGCTACGGCTACACATATGTTCATTAAGGGCCTTGGGAAGTAGGCAGAGTCCAAACTTTAGATGATTGAAGTCTTCAGGGTCAGAAGCACTCACCACCAGCTTCCCTTAGGCTACACTTTAACTATCATTGATAGATGATGTCAATAAAAATATCTATTCTTTTTCAGATTATTTCCCCTTATAGGTTATTGCAAAATGTTGAGTGTAGTTCCCTGTGCTATACAGTAGTTCCTTGTTGATGATTTATTTTATACATAGCAGTGTGTATGTGTTAATTCCAAACTGTTAATTTATCCCTCCTCCCACCTTTCCCCTTTGGTAATAATAAATTATAAGATTTTATACTTCTCAGAAATGGGGGAGCTGAAAGAGAGGTATCATTTTCAATGGAAAAGCATTTAAAACAAGATTGAAGGTTTAACCAAGATTATTAGATGTACATCCTTGGAAAGAAATCACTTCGTTTCTCTAATATTGACCTGACAAATAAGACAAACCTTTTCACTGAACTTGCTTATAAAAAGTGATGGAAATATCAAATGGAAGTGTTAGAAACATCTTATTTTACCCGAGCCTTATACACTGTTCTATGTTAATTACAGTTTGGCTCACACATCTGTTCATTGAGGTTACAATAGTCTCGATTTCTGTTACTGATCCTCCAGAGTGGACCCCAACAAGTGTCCCCCTGCCCAGTGTCATTGGGGCCAACAGATCGAGACTGAGTTTGGTTCACAAGCAAAGGAAACTTTATATTTTGATCAGAGAATGGAGAGGTGAGAGCATGCACTACCCCGTGGGCTGTGGGCTGGGCTGCTGTGTAGAGATCCTGTCAGAGTCAGTGGGAGGGAGGGAGGCGGCAGAGCTCTCGAGGGCCGGGTTGGCTGTAGCTCAGGCTCTATATCGTGGAGTCTGCACTGGGCCCCAGGAGCTGAGGTGTCGACCCAGGCATTCTGCACTAGGAAATCTGGTCTGAAGTGCCGGGTGTGGAACCTCTGCATGCAGGACCCTAGGAGCACGTGAAATTAGACAAAGCACAAAGGATAAAAAAGGTTAGACTTGACTTTATTGCCCAGATTCTATTTTTATCTCCCAGGGATTTTTAATGGGCTTTGCTGGGGACAAACCCCTCCTCTGCCTTTTGTCCCGTTCCTCATTCTTGGAGTGCTGAGGGTGCAGACCCTTCTTCTGTAACTGCTGAGTGCTGAGTTGGGAGCCCTCATACCCTGGGGCGAGGGTCAGAGCTTCTCCCCAGCAGCCTCCCGGTGACGTTGATTGTCCCCAGGACCCCTGCCTCCCTGCTCGTCCACCTGAGCACCAGCATTGGAAGTGTTATAGATTCTAATGACCTTTAAGGGTCCAGGAAAGAGATGTGCAGAGACGCTGTGGGGGCCGGTTTCACCCCGCCCCACATTTGTTCGGCCACCTTAGGCTGACCGTTTCTGCCAGCCTAGATGCTCTGACCAGTAGTCTGCGCTTTCTTCAATTAGGCCCCTGAATTAACGTACAAACAGCACCAGGTGTCAGAGCCCTGCCCGCTCAACTCCCAGACAGTCCAGGGTCAGTGGTGATAAGGACCATGATGGTTACTGAGTCAACAGCCTTTTGAAGTAAACAGGAGTCCAGCCGGTCTTATTGGCCACCATCATCACGGTGTCTGTAGGCTTTTCTATGGTGACAGTGTGGTATACTGTTCCCCCGCCAAGATTATTAGCTCCCCTCTGGGTGCAGTAAGTCCTGCAAGCAGTAGTCTACTCTTTTGGGACACACTCTTGTTGTTTTATGAGAGAAACTCCAGGTCAAGTGATGTTCACACGAGTCGTCATGGTGCCCTGTTGCCCCCGGTTATCTCTCTGGATGTTGGAGTTGGAGGGCCTCCTCACTCGAGGTCGGTGTGCCCACGGAGCGAACCCTGCAACTTCAGGGCATGGTTGGTGGTTAGGATCACCACGTGGGGTCCTTTTCCCGTAGGAGGGAGGTGGCCTTTTGGGCTGCTGATTTCCAGGTTTTTAGATACCGCCAGTATCTTGGCCAGATGTGGCAGTGGGCCAAGCTCCTTAGTGACCGTAGTTTATCCTACCTGGATGGCATTCTTGCATTGTTCCATTTCAAGTGGTCCCAGTTTTTGCACTAATTCTCCAATGGCGATTCACCTTTCACCGGGAATGTAAAGGTCAAAGGGTTTAGCTAAATTAGGGAGTTCCAGGGCAAGGGTCTGAATTGACTGCTCTTTCCATTCTTGAAAGGCCACTTCTGGATTCTATTCAAAAGGATCATCATCTTTTCCTTTCAGTGTTTCATATAGAGGCCCAGCTAGTAGACTGTAGTTAGGGATCCAGAAGCAGCAAACCCTGGCCTCCCCAGGAACCCCTAAGCTGTCTTCTAGTTTTAGAAAGGGGTAAGGCTGAAAATGGTTTCTTCCCTTTCCTGGGATGGGCTTCTCTGACCTTGTGTGAGAATGAAGCCCAGGCAGGTCACCGCAGTCTGTGATATTTGAGCTTTTTCTTGGACAACTTCTATCCTTTATTGGCTTGGTAGTTCAGAGGCCTCCTTAGTAGGGCTGGCGATCAGAATGTCGTCTGCATATTGAAGGAGGGTTTCCTTTTCCAGAGGTAGAACTTTTAGGTCTTTAGCTAAGCTTTCCCCAAAGACGGTGTGGGAATTTTTGCACCCTTGGGGCCAGACGGCCCGGAAGTATTGTTTTAGTTGTATGTTGAGTCCTGCCACTCACAAGCCAAAATTTCTTGTGACTCTGGGACTAATGGAATACAAAAGAAGGCATCATTGAAGACTAATACAGAATACCATGTCCTGGTGGTTGGTAGAATGACCAGCAGGGTGTAGGAATTAGGAGCAACTGGAGGTATATCCTCGGTGGCTTCACTGACTGTCCTGACATCCTTTACCAGGTCCCCAGCAGCCCATGGGGCTCTCGTGGTCAGACCAATCGCAGAATATGGAGCTCACCTGGGCAGGTACCCCACCCCCACCCCAGCCCACGGGGCTCTTGTGATCAGGCCCCTCCCAGGATACAGAGCTACCCTTGCAGGTACCCTGGCAGGGCTGGGCACACAGGAACCGTGCACATAGCCCTCATTGCAGAGCACCCCCAGCTCACCTGTCGCTCAGAGCTGACACAGAGCACCTCAGAGCAGGACTTGAACTAACAAACAGCAGCTGCGACAGGTCTGTGACCCTGGGCATCACTCCGTGAGGCCTCCCTCCACCTGGTCTTCCAGAGACTTCCACTGCACCCGGGGCACCAGGCCTCTGTCTCCAACCACCACCCACCCCTCCTTTCCCTGACTCCTGGGTTCCTCTCATTAGGAGAGGGTTTTCTTGAAGTTGTCTCCCACTCATGGGCCAGATAAAATGATTAGAAAACAAGCCAAAGCTGCAGCCCCTTGTCTATCCTGACTCTCAGGAGCCCACACCTGTTCCTTGGACCTGGCCGGTTCAGCAAGTTCCATTTTCTGCAACTGTGAGCCCCTGAGGGGTGATGATTGGCTGACCTGGGCAGCCTTACCGTGCCGGCCAGCCCTCCCCAGGTGTGCCTGGGTTGAGATCAATATAAATACCACTCCAGGCAGCAAGAGCCCCTGCAGCCGTGCCTGACGCCATTTTCTCTGCCCTGTCAGCAGTCTCGGGGCTGGGCTGGTGGGAGGGAGTGAGAGGCCACGGCTTTGTGGGTGGCCCAGTGTGAGTGGGGCTCTGCTGGACTTTCTGCAGCAGTTGCCAGGCTGCCACCTGCTAAAGAAGAGGATGTGTCACCCATACCTGCTGCTGGAATTTCTCCCTGGGCAGAGGTGAGGAAGGAAAAAAGCAGTGGGGGCAGGGACAGGACGGGTATCTCAGGCAGGGAAATGGAAATCTTCCAGAAGAGCACCCAGGGCCAGGACCATCCTGGCTGGCCTGCAGGCACCAAGTCGGCCGGCATGCTGTCACTCGTGTGGCTCTATGGCCCTTCCTCTAGGCTTTCAAGTCCTTGTATATATTCAGGTGTTTTACCTGGGACGGGTGGGAATAGTTCAGCAGCAACTGGCCTGGGGCTCAGCTCACGTTTACTCACAGATGCCTCGGCACGGTGCCCCAGCTTTGCAATGAGGACGCTTGTTGCGTGGGGGCTGCTGGCTGAATGGGAGACGATTCCCCACCACTGACCAACTTCAGAATTGTTTACAACTGGAGCAAGTGCCCTGATACGGTTTTCCTCTGTGTAACTGGTGGGTTCTGTGTTTTTTTCTCTTTTTCGTTTTTGGTTCAAGGTAGATTTTATTCCTCTTTTTTGTATTTACAGATATAAGCATGGAAATAATTTATTCATATAAATACATGTATGTGCAGGGAATAATTGTTTTTTCTGTTTTATTTTTTAAATTTTATTTCTTTTTAATTTTGAATTTTATTTTATATTTTTATACAGCAGGTTCTTATTGGTTATCTATTTT
Organism: Globicephala melas; assembly: GCF_963455315.2. Lineage (NCBI taxonomy): Eukaryota > Metazoa > Chordata > Mammalia > Artiodactyla > Delphinidae > Globicephala > Globicephala melas. The sequence continues at coordinate 346,796 of NW_027207345.1, forward strand.
ATACATATAAATGTATACATGCCAATCTCAGTCTCTCAACTCCTCCCACCACCACCCCCCCAACAGCTTTCCCCCCTTGTTGTCCATACGTTTGTTGTCTACATCTGTTGCTCTATTTATGCCTTGCAAAATGGTTAATCTGTACAGTTTTTCTAGGTTCCACATATATGCATGAATATACCAGATTTGTTTTTCTCTTTCTGACTTACTTCACTCTGTATGACAGTCTCTAGATCCATCGACGTCTCTACAAATGACCCAATTTCATTCCTTTTCATGGCTTAGTAATATTCCATTTTATATATGTACCACAGCTTTATGCATTCGTCTGTCTGTGGGCATTTAGGTTGCTTCCATTACCTCGATATTGTAAATAGTGATGCAATGAACATTGCGGTGAATGACTCTTTTTGATTTATGGTTTTGTCTGGGTATATGTCCAGTACTGGGATTGCTGTATCATATGGTAATTCTATTGTTAGTTTCTTAAGAAATTCCATATTGTTCTCCATAATGACTGTATCAATTTATATTCCCAACAATAGTGGAAGAGGGTTCCTTTTCTCCACACCCTTTCCAGCATTATTTGTTTGTAGATTTTCTATGATGCCTATTCTACCAGGTGTGAGGTGATACCTCATTGTTGAATCCATTTCGTTGAGCAAGGGGTAGGTCTTGTCTATTACATATTTGGCTTATGGAACGGTATCTGTGCTAATTTCAAACTCTGCTTTTATGCAGCACCCCAACTCACCTTCCCCCTTAAGCAAGCATAAGTTGGTTTTCTAAATTTGAGACCCTGTTCTGTTTTGTAATTCAGTTCATGTGTAGCCAAGTTCACATTCCACGTATTAGTGATACCTTATGATGTTTCTTTTTCTGTGTGACTTATTTCACTTAGAATCATCGTGCCTCAATCCACTCATTATGCTGGTACGGGCCAGGTGACATAGATTACATTGCTGAGTGGTATTCTGTTGTACATAAGTACCGCAACTTCTTTATCCATTATTTGCTCTCTGGGATATTTAACTTGTGCCGCAGAAGAGATTCCTGTAAAAAGAGCCGTCCCAAATTTTCGGGTGGCTGTGTCTTTTTGATTTTAATTTCGCTAAGCTATAGGACCATAAGTGGAAGTGCCCTAGGCTCTGTTGCTTTGTTTTTTAGATGTTTCAGGAAACACCATACACTTCTACAGAGCTGCTGTTGGGAATTTACATCCCGCCCATCAGCATAACAAGGCTCCCAGTTCTCCGTGGCCTGTTCTGCCTTTCTGGATTTTACACTTTTTTCAGATGGCCCTTTTGACCGGGGGGAAGTGAGACTTCATTGTAGTGCACATTTCCTTTGCAAGCTTGCTTGGTTGGCCAAAAAGGGCGTATGAGTTTTCTCCTGAATATATTCAGGAAAAAACACATACGCCCTTTTTGGCCAAGTGCATCATTGTCGACGTTCTTCCTCTTTTCCTGTGTTTTAAATGCAATCCAATTCCGATTCCTCCTGAAATCGGTTTCCTGCAATTCTGCCCCGCATTCAAGTCCTCTTGGCAGCCCTACTTCAGTATATTTTCGGACAATAGTTGTCATTTATAACTCTGCAGGTTTGTGAATTACAGTGCCCCTGAGCTCCTTTCTTCAACTCGCTTTCTTGTGACCTGGCCGCAACACCGCAGGATGGCTTCAGGCCCTAATCTGGTTCCGGCACGGCACGCTGAGCCTTTGGTTAATTCCTCTTCCTGGTGGGAAATGAGAGTTAAATTTGCCCGTCCAGACACCTCCAGCTAGTCTCTCATTGGTTCTCCCTATTCCTGTTCATCTTCCGCAGAAATTGCAAACTGGGCCAAACAGGAGGTTAAAGACGCTGACTCTCCAAGTGGGGAGAGTGTTAGTAAAGCGTCTGGAATGTTGCACCCGAGTACCAGGGGAGGAAAACTGAGACATATTTGAACACGTCTCCCGTTCACACGGTTGATCATACTCTGGGTTCCACATGCATGTTATAGCTGAAGGAAGAATACCTTAAACCTGGGTAGTTGGGACCCGTGGAATGGGTACCATGCAATATGACTTCAAAGGGTCTTCATTTGCTCACCGAACCTCTCCAATCCTATCACTGCTGCGTTTATGCCCCTGTACACATGCTTGATTCTCTTTCGGAGACATAGCAATCCATAGGTTTTAAGATACTTAAGAGTTAGGTACATTCTTAGGCGTTTAATATGCGGTGTTGAGTCCATTTCGTTGAGCAAGGAGTAGCTCTTGTCTATTCCGTATTTGGCTTAAGGAACTTTATCTGTGCTCATTTCAATCTCTGGTTTTATGCAGCACCCCAACTCACCTTTACCCTTAAGCAAGCATAAGTTGGTTTTCTAAATTTGAGACCCTGTTCTGTTTTGGAATTCAGTTCCTGTGTAGCCCAGTTTACATTCCGTGTATTAGTGATATCTTATGATGTTTCTTTTTCTGTGTGACTTATTTCAGTTAGAATCATCGTACCTGAATCCACTCATTATGCTGCTACGGGCCTGATGACATAGATTTCATTGCTGAGTGATACTGCATTGTACGTAAGTACCACAAGTTCTTTATCCATTTTTCACTTTCTGTGATATTGAACTTGTACGGTAAACGAGGTTCTTGTAAACAGAGGCGTCCCAAACTTTGGGGTGGCTGTGTCTTTTTCATTTTAATTTCCCTAAGCTATAGGACCATAAGTGGAAGTGCCCTAGGCTCTGTTGCTTTGTTTTTTAGATGTTTCAGGAAACACCATACACTTCTCCCGAGTGTCTGTTGGCAATTTACATCCCGCCCATCAGCATAACAAGGCTCCCAGTTCTCCATGGCCTGTCCTGCCTTTCTGGATTTTACACTTTTTTCAGATGGCCCTTTTGACCGGGGGGAAGTGAGACTTCATTGTAGTGCAGATTTCCTTTGCAAGCTTGCTTGGTTGGCCAAAAAGGGCGTATGCGTTTTTTCCTGAATATATTCAGGAAAAAACACATACGCCCTTTTTGGCCAAGTGCATCATTGTGGACGTTCTGCCTCTTTTCCTATGCTTTCAATGCAATTCCAGTCTACCTCCTGAAATCGGTTTCCTGCAATTCTGCCCCGCTTTCAAGTCCTCTTGGCAGCCTTACTTCAGTATATTTTTGGACGATAGCTGTCATTTATAACTCTGAATGTTTGTGAATTACAGTGCCCCTGAGCTCCTTTCTTCAACTCGCTTTCTTGTGACCTGGCCGCAACACCGCAGGATGGCTTCAGGCCCTAATCTGGTTCCGGCACGGCACGCTGAACCTTTGGTTAATTCCTCTTCCTGGTGGGAAATGAGAGTTAAATTTGCCCGTCCAGACACCTCCAGCTAGTCTCTCATTGGTTCTCCCTATTCCTGTTCATCTTCCGCAGAAATTGCAAATTGGGCCAAACAGGAGGTTAAAGGCGCTGACTCTCCAAGTGGGGAGAGTGTTAGTAAAGAATCTGGAATGTTGCACCCGAGTACCATGGGAGGAAAACTGAGACATATTTGAACACTTCTCCTGTTCACATGGTTGATCATACTCTGGGTTCCACATGCAAGTTTCAGCTGAAGGAAGAATACCTTAAACCTGGAGAGTTGAGACCCGTGGAATGGGTACCATGCAATATGACTTCAAAGGGTCTTCATTTGCTCACCGAACCTCTCCAATCCTATCACTGCTGCGTTTATGACCCTGGACACACGCTTGATTCTCTTATGGAGACATAGCAATCCATAGGTTTTAAGATACTTACTAATCAGGTACATTCTTAAGCGTTTAATATGGGGTGTTGAGTCCATTTCGTTGAGCAAGGAGTAGCTCTTGTCTATTCCATATTTGGCTTAAGGAACTTTATCTGTGCTCATTTCAATCTCTGGTTTTATGCAGCACCCCAACTCACCTTTCCCCTTAAGCAAGCATAAGTTGGTTTTCTAAATTTGAGACCCTGTTCTGTTTTGGAATTCAGTTCCTGTGTAGCCAAGTTTACATTCCGTGTATTAGTGATATCTTATGATGTTTCTTTTTCTGTGTGACTTATTTCAGTTGGAATCATCGTACCTGAATCCACTCATTATGCTGCTACGGGCCTGATGACATAGATTTCATTGCTGAGAGATACTGCATTGTACGTAAGTACCACATGTTCTTTATCCATTTTTCACTTTCTGTGATAGAGAACTTGTACGGTAAACGAGGTTCTTGTAAACAGAGGCGTCCCAAATTTTGGGGTGGCTGTGTCTTTTTGATTTTAATTTCCCTAAGCTATAGGACCATAAGTGAAAGTGCCCTAGGCTCTGTTGCTTTGTTTCTTAGATGTTTCAGGAAACACCATACACTTCTCCCGAGTGGCTGTTGGCAATTTACATCCCGCCCATCAGCATAACAAGGCTCCCAGTTCTCCATGGCCTGTCCTGCCTTTCTGGATTTTACACTTTTTTCAGATGGCCCTTTTGACCAGGGGGAAGTGAGACTTCATTGTAGTGCAGATTTCCTTTGCAAGTTTGCTTGGTTGGCCAAAAAGGGCGTATGCGTTTTTTCCTGAATATATTCAGGAAAAAACGCATACGCCCTTTTTGACCAAGTGCATCATTGTGGACGTTCTGCCTCTTTTCCTATGCTTTCAATGCAATTCCAGTCTACCTCCTGAAATCGGTTTCCTGTAATTCTGCCCCGCTTTCAAGTCCTCTTGGCAGCCTTACTTCAGTATATTTTTGGACGATAGCTGTCATTTATAACTCTGCAGGTTTGTGAATTACAGTGCCCCTGAGCTCCTTTCTTCAACTCGCTTTCTTGTGAGCTGGCCGCAACACCGCAGGATGGCTTCAGGCCCTAATCTGGTTCCGGCATGGCACGCTGAGCCTTTGGTTATTTCCTCTTCCTGGTGGGAAATGAGAGTTAAATTTGCCCGTCCAGACACCTCCAGCTAGTTTCTCATTGGTTCTCCCTATTCCTGTTCATCTTCCGCAGAAATTGCAAACTGGGCCAAACAGGAGGTTAAAGGCGCTGACTCTCCAAGTGGGGAGAGTGTTAGTAAAGCGTCTGGAATGTTGCACCCGAGTACCAGGGGAGGAAAACTGAGACATATTTGAACACGTCTCCCGTTCACACTGTTGATCATACTCTGGGTTCCACATGCATATTTTAGCTGAAGGAAGAATACCTTAAACCTGGAGAGTTGAGACCCGTGTAATGGGTACCATGCAATATGACTTCAAAGGGTCTTCATTTGCTCACCGAACCTCTCCAATCCTATCACTGCTGCGTTTATGCCCCTGTACACATGCTTGATTCTCTTATGGAGACATAGCAATCCATAGGTTTTAAGATACTTACTAGTCAGGTACATTCTTAAGCGTTTAATATGGGGTGTTGAGTCCATTTCGTTGAGAAAGGAGTAGCTCTGGTCTATTCCATATTTGGCTTAAGGAACTTTATCTGTGCTCATTTCAATCTCTGGTTTTATGCAGCACCCCAACTCACCTTTACCCTTAAACAAGCATAAGTTGGTTTTCTAAATTTGAGACCCTGTTCTGTTCTGTAATTCAGTTCCTGTGTAGCCAAGTTTACATTCCGTGTATTACTGATATCTTATGATGTTTCTTTTTCTGTGTGACTTATTTCAGTTAGAATCATTGTACCTGTATCCACTCATTGTGCTGCTACGGGCCTGATGACATAGATTTCACTGCTGAGTGATACTGCATTGTACGTAAGTACCACAAGTTCTTTATCCATTTTTCACTTTCTGTGATATTGAACTTGTACGGTAAACGAGGTTCTTGTAAACAGAGGCGTCCCAAACTTTGGGGTGGCTGTGTCTTTTTCATTTTAATTTCCCTAAGCTATAGGACCATAAATGGAAGTGCCCTAGGCTCTGTTGCTTTGTTTTTTAGATGTTTCAGGAAACACCATACACTTCTCCCGAGTGTCTGTTGGCAATTTACATCCCGCCCATCAGCATAACAAGGCTCCCAGTTCTCCATGGCCTGTCCTGCCTTTCTGGATTTTACACTTTTTTCAGATGGCCCTTTTGACTGGGGGGAAGTGAGACTTCATTGTAGTGCAGATTTCCTTTGCAAGCTTGCTTGGTTGGCCAAAAAGGGCGTATGCGTTTTTTCCTGAATATATTCAGGAAAAACGCATACGCCCTTTTTGGCTAAGTGCATCATTGTGGACGTTCTGCCTCTTTTCCTATGCTTTCAATGCAATTCCAGTCTACCTCCTGAAATCGGTTTCCTGCAATTCTGCCCCGCTTTCAAGTCCTCTTGGCAGCCTTACTTCAGTATATTTTTGGACGATAGCTGTCATTTATAACTCTGCAGGTTTGTGAATTACAGTGCCCCTGAGCTCCTTTCTTCAACTCGCTTTCTTGTGACCTGGCCGCAACACCGCAGGATGGCTTCAGGCCCTAATCTGGTTCCGGCACGGCACGCTGAGCCTTTGGTTAATTCCTCTTCCTGGTGGGAAACGAGAGTTAAATTTGCCCGTCCAGACACCTCCAGCTAGTCTCTCATTGGTTCTCCCTATTCCTGTTCATCTTCCGCAGAAATTGCAAACTGGGCCAAACAGGAGGTTAAAGGCGCTGACTCTCCAAGTGGGGAGAGTGTTAGTAAAGCGTCTGGAATGTTGCACCCGAGCACCAGGGGAGGAAAACTGAGACATATTTGAACACGTCTCCCGTTCACACGGTTGATCATACTCTGGGTTCCACATGCATGTTATAGCTGAAGGAAGAATACCTTAAACCTGGGTAGTTGGGACCCGTGGAATGGGTACCATGCAATATGACTTCAAAGGGTCTTCATTTGCTCACCGAACCTCTCCAATCCTATCACTGCTGCGTTTATGCCCCTGTACACATGCTTGATTCTCTTTCGGAGACATAGCAATCCATAGGTTTTAAGATACTTAAGAGTCAGGTACATTCTTAGGCGTTTAATATGCGGTGTTGAGTCCATTTCGTTGAGCAAGGAGTAGCTCTTGTCTATTCCGTATTTGGCTTAAGGAACTTTATCTCTGCTCATTTCAATCTCTGGTTTTATGCAGCACCCCAACTCACCTTTCCCCTTAAGCAAGCATAAGTTGGTTTTCTAAATTTGAGACCCTGTTCTGTTTTGGAATTCAGTTCCTGTGTAGCCCAGTTTACATTCCGTGTATTAGTGATATCTTATGATGTTTCTTTTTCTGTGTGACTTATTTCAGTTAGAATCATCGTACCTGAATCCACTCATTATGCTGCTACGGGCCTGATGACATAGATTTCATTGCTGAGTGATACTGCATTGTACGTAAGTACCACAAGTTCTTTATCCATTTTTCACTTTCTGTGATAGAGAACTTGTACGGTAAACGAGGTTCTTGTAAACAGAGGCGTCCCAAATTTTGGGGTGGCTGTGTCTTTTTGATTTTAATTTCCCTAAGCTATAGGACCATAAGTGAAAGTGCCCTAGGCTCTGTTGCTTTGTTTCTTAGATGTTTCAGGAAACACCATACACTTCTCCCCAGTGGCTGTTGGCAATTTACATCCCGCCCATCAGCATAACAAGGCTCCCAGTTCTCCATGGCCTGTCCTGCCTTTCTGGATTTTACACTTTTTTCAGATGGCCCTTTTGACCAGGGGGAAGTGAGACTTCATTGTAGTGCAGATTTCCTTTGCAAGTTTGCTTGGTTGGCCAAAAAGGGCGTATGCGTTTTTTCCTGAATATATTCAGGAAAAAACGCATACGCCCTTTTTGGCCAAGTGCATCATTGTGGACGTTCTGCCTCTTTTCCTATGCTTTCAATGCAATTCCAGTCTACCTCCTGAAATCGGTTTCCTGTAATTCTACCCTGCTTTCAAGTCCTCTTGGCAGCCTTACTTCAGTATATTTTTGGACGATAGCTGTCATTTATAACTCTGCAGGTTTGTGAATTACAGTGCCCCTGAGCTCCTTTCTTCAACTCGCTTTCTTGTGAGCTGGCCGCAACACCGCAGGATGGCTTCAGGCCCTAATCTTGTTCCGGCATGGCACGCTGAGCCTTTGGTTATTTCCTCTTCCTGGTGGGAAATGAGAGTTAAATTTGCCCGTCCAGACACCTCCACCTAGTCTCTCATTGGTTTTCGCTATTCCTGTTCATCTTCCGCAGAAATTGCAAACTGGGCCAAACAGGAGGTTAAAGGCGCTGACTCTCCAAGTGGGGAGAGTGTTAGTAAAGCGTCTGGAATGTTGCACCCGAGTACCAGGGGAGGAAAACTGAGACATATTTGAACACGTCTCCCGTTCACACTGTTGATCATACTCTGGGTTCCACATGCATATTTTAGCTGAAAGAAGAATACCTTAAACCTGGAGAGTTGAGACCCGTATAATGGGTACCATGCAATATGACTTCAAAGGGTCTTCATTTGCTCACCGAACCTCTCCAATCCTATCACTGCTGCGTTTATGTCCCTGTACACATGCTTGATTCTCTTTCGGAGACATAGCAATCCATAGGTTTTAAGATACTTAAGAGTCAGGTACATTCTTAGGCGTTTAATATGCGGTGTTGAGTCCATTTCGTTGAGCAAGGAGTAGCTCTTGTCTATTCCATATTTGGCTTAAGGAACTTTATCTGTGCTCATTTCAATCTCTGGTTTTATGCAGCACCCCAACTCACCTTTCCCCTTAAACAAGCATAAGTTGGTTTTCTAAATTTGAGACCCTGTTCTGTTCTGTAATTCAGTTCCTGTGTAGCCAAGTTTACATTCCGTGTATTACTGATATCTTATGATGTTTCTTTTTCTGTGTGACTTATTTCAGTTAGAATCATCGTACCTGAATCCACTCATTGTGCTGCTACGGGGCTGATGACATAGATTTCACTGCTGAGTGATACTGCATTGTACGTAAGTACCACAAGTTCTTTATCCATTTTTCACTTTCTGTGATATTGAACTTGTACGGTAAACGAGGTTCTTGTAAACAGAGGCGTCCCAAACATTGGGGTGGCTGTATCTTTTTGATTTTAATTTCCCTAAGCTATAGGACCATAAGTGGAAGTGCCCTAGGCTCTGTTGCTTTGTTTTTTAGATGTTTCAGGAAACACCATACACTTCTCCCGAGTGTCTGTTGGCAATTTACATCCCGCCCATCAGCATAACAAGGCTCCCAGTTCTCCATGGCCTGTCCTGCCTTTCTGGATTTTACACTTTTTTCAGATGGCCCTTTTGACCGGGGGGAAGTGAGACTTCATTGTAGTGCAGATTTCCTTTGCAAGCTTGCTTGGTTGGCCAAAAAGGGCGTATGCGTTTTTTCCTGAATATATTCAGGAAAAAACGCATACGCCCTTTTTGGCCAAGTGCATCATTGTGGACGTTCTGCCTCTTTTCCTATGCTTTCAATGCAATTCCAGTCTACCTCCTGAAATCGGTTTCCTGCAATTCTGCCCCGCTTTCAAGTCCTCTTGGCAGCCTTACTTCAGTATATTTTTGGACGATAGTTGTCATTTATAACTCTGCAGGTTTGTGAATTACAGTGCCCCTGAGCTCCTTTCTTCAACTCGTTTTCTTGTGAGCTGGCTGCAACACCGCAGGATGGCTTCAGGCCCTAATCTGGTTCCGGCACGGCACGCTGAGCCTTTGGTTATTTCCTCTTCCTGGTGGGAAATGAGAGTTAAATTTGCCCGTCCAGACACCTCCAGCTAGTCTCTCATTGGTTCTCGCTATTCCTGTTCATCTTCCGCAGAAATTGCAAACTGGGCCAAACAGGAGGTTAAAGGGACTGACTCTCCAAGTCGGGAGAGTGTTAGTAAAGCGTCTGGAATGTTGCACCCGAGTACCAGGGTACGAAAACTGAGACATATTTGAACACGTCTCCCGATCACATGGTTGATCATACTCTAGGTTCCACATGCATGTTTTAGCTGAAGGAAGAATACCTTAAACCTGGGTAGTTGAAACCCGTGGAATTGGTACCATGCAGTATGACTTCAAAGGGTCTTCATTTGCTCACCGAACCTCTCCAATCCTATCACTGCTGCGTTTATGTCCCTGTACACATGCTTGATTCTCTTTCGGAGACATAGCAATCCATAGGTTTTAAGATACTTAAGAGTCAGTTACATTCTTAGGCGTTTAATATGCAGTGTTGAATCCATTTCGTTGAGCAAGGAGTAGCTCTTGTCTATTCCATATTTGGCTTAAGGAACTTTATCTGTGCTCATTTCAATCTCTGGTTTTATGCAGCACCCCAACTCACCTTTACCCTTAAGCAAGCATAAGTTGGTTTTCTAAATTTGAGACCCTGTTCTGTTCTGTAATTCAGTTCCTGTGTAGCCAAGTTTACATTCCGTGTATTACTGATATCTTATGATGTTTCTTTTTCTGTGTGACTTATTTCAGTTAGAATCATCGTACCTGAATTCACTCATTGTGCTGCTACGGGCCTGATGACATAGATTTCACTGCTGAGTGATACTGCATTGTACGTAAGTACCACAAGTTCTTTATCCATTTTTCACTTTCTGTGATATTGAACTTGTACGGTAAACGAGGTTCTTGTAAACAGAGGCGTCCCAAACTTTGGGGTGGCTGTGTCGTTTTGATTTTAATTTCCCTAAGCTATAGGGCCATAAGTGGAAGTGCCCTAGGCTCTGTTGCTTTGTTTTTTAGATGTTTCAGGAAACACCATACACTTCTCCCGAGTGTCTGTTGGCAATTTACATCCCGCCCATCAGCATAACAAGGCTCCCAGTTCTCCATGGCCTGTCCTGCCTTTCTGGATTTTACACTATTTTCAGATGGCCCTTTTGACCGGGGGGAAGTGAGACTTCATTGTAGTGCAGATTTCCTTTGCAAGTTTGCTTGGTTGGCCAAAAAGGGCGTATGCGTTTTTTCCTGAATATATTCAGGAAAAAACGCATACGTCCTTTTTGGCCAAGTGCATCATTGTGGACGTTCTGCCTCTTTTCCTATGCTTTCAATGCAATTCCAGTGTACCTCCTGAAATCGGTTTCCTGCAATTCTGCCCCGCTTTCAAGTCCTCTTGGCAGCCTTACTTCAGTATATTTTTGGACGATAATTGTCATTTATAACTCTGCAGGTTTGTGAATTACAGTGCCCCTGAGCTCCTTTCTTCAACTCGCTTTCTTGTGAGCTGGCCGCAACACCGCAGGATGGCTTCAGGCCCTAATCTGGTTCCGGCACGGCACGCCGAGCCTTTGGTTAATTCCTCTTCCTGGTGGGAAATGAGAGTTAAATTTGCCCGTCCAGACACCTCCAGCTAGTCTCTCATTGGTTCTCGCTATTCCTGTTCATCTTCCGCAGAAATTGCAAACTGGGCCAAACAGGAGGTTAAAGGGACTGACTCTCCAAGTCGGGAGAGTGTTAGTAAAGCGTCTGGAATGTTGCACCCGTGTACCAGGGTACGAAAACTGAGACATATTTAAACAGGTCTCCCGATCACACGGTTGATCATACTCTGGGTTCCACATGCATGTTTTAGCTGAAGGAAGAATACCTTAAACGTGGGTAGTTGAAACCCGTGGAATGGGTACCATGCAATATGACTTCAAAGGTTCTTCATTTGCTCACCGAACCTCTCCAATCCTATCACTGCTGCGTTTATGCCCCTGTACACACGCTTGATTCTCTTTTGGAGACATAGCAATCCATAGGTTTTAAGATACTTACTAGTAAGGTACATTCTTAGGCGTTTAATATGGGGTGTTGAGTCCATTTCGTTGAGCAAGGAGTAGCTCTTGTCTATTCCATATTTGGCTTAAGGAACTTTATCTGTGCTCATTTCAATCTCTGGTTTTATGCAGCACCCCAACTCACCTTTCCCCTTAAGCAAGCATAAGTTGGTTTTCTAAATTTGAGACCCTGTTGTGATTTGGAATTCAGTTCCTGTGTAGCCAAGTTTACATTCCGTGTATTAGTGATATCTTATGATGTTTCTTTTTCTGTGTGACTTATTTCAGTTAGAATCATCATACCTGAATCCACTCATTATGCTGCTACGGGCCTGATGACATAGATTTCATTGCTGAGTGATACTGCATTGTACGTAAGTACCACAAGTTCTTTATCCATTTTTCACTTTCTGTGATATTGAACTTGTACGGTAAACGAGGTTCTTGTAAACAGAGGCGTCCCAAACATTGGGGTGGCTGTGTCTTTTTGATTTTAATTTCCCTAAGCTATAGGACCATAAGTGAAAGTGCCCTAGGCTCTGTTGCTTTGTTTCTTAGATGTTTTTGGAAACACCATACACTTCTCCCAAGTGTCTGTTGGCAATTTACATCCCGCCCATCAGCATAACAAGGCTCCCAGTTCTCCATGGCCTGTCCTGCCTTTCTGGATTTTAAACCTTTTTCAGATGGCCCTTTTGACCGGGGGGAAGTGAGACTTCATTGTAGTGCAGATTTCCTTTGCAAGTTTGCTTGGTTGGCCAAAAAGGGCGTATGCGTTTTTTCCTGAATATATTCAGGAGAAAACGCATACGCCCTTTTTGGCCAAGTGCATCATTGTGGACGTTCTGCCTCTTTTCCTATGCTTTCAATGCAATTCCAGTCTACCTCCTGAAATCGGTTTCCTGCAATTCTGCCCCGCTTTCAAGTCCTCTTGGCAGCCTTACTTCAGTATATTTTTGGACGATAGCTGTCATTTATAACTCTGCAGGTTTGTGAATTACAGTGCCCCTGAGCTCCTTTCTTCAACTCGCTTTCTTGTGAGCTGGCCGCAACACCGCAGGATGGCTTCAGGCCCTAATCTGGTTCCGGCATGGCACGCTGAGCCTTTGGTTATTTCCTCTTCCTGGTGGGAAATGAGAGTTAAATTTGCCCGTCCAGACACCTCCAGCTAGTCTCTCATTGGTTCTCGCTATTCCTGTTCATCTTCCGCAGAAATTGCAAACTGGGCCAAACAGGAGGTTAAAGGGACTGACTCTCCAAGTCGGGAGAGTGTTAGTAAAGCGTCTGGAATGTTGCACCCGAGTACCAGGGTACGAAAACTGAGACATATTTGAACAGGTCTCCCGATCACACGGTTGATCATACTCTGGGTTCCACATGCATGTTTTAGCTGAAGGAAGAATACCTTAAACGTGGGTAGTTGAAACCCGTGGAATGGGTACCATGCAATATGACTTCAAAGGGTCTTCATTTGCTCACCAAACCTCTCCAATCCTATCACTGCTGCGTTTATGCCCCTGTACACACGCTTGATTCTCTTTTGGAGACATAGCAATCCATAGGTTTTAAGATACTTACTAGTAAGGTACATTCTTAGACGTTTAATATGGGGTGTTGAGTCCATTTCGTTGAGCAAGGAGTAGCTCTTGTCTATTCCATATTTGGCTTAAGGAACTTTATCTGTGCTCATTTCAATCTCTGGTTTTATGCAGCACCCCAACTCACCTTTACCCTTAAACAAGCATAAGTTGGTTTTCTAAATTTGAGACCCTGTTCTGTTCTGTAATTCAGTTCCTGTGTAGCCAAGTTTACATTCCGTGTATTACTGATATCTTATGATGTTTCTTTTTCTGTGTGACTTATTTCAGTTAGAATCATCGTACCTGAATCCACTCATTGTGCTGCTACGGGCCTGATGACATAGATTTCACTGCTGAGTGATACTGCATTGTACGTAAGTACCACAAGTTCTTTATCCATTTTTCACTTTCTGTGATATTGAACTTGTACGGTAAACGAGGTTCTTGAAAACAGAGGCGTCCCAAACTTTGGGGTGGCTGTGTCGTTTTGATTTTAATTTCCCTAAGCTATAGGGCCATAAGTGGAAGTGCCCTAGGCTCTGTTGCTTTGTTTTTTAGATGTTTCAGGAAACACCATACACTTCTCCCGAGTGTCTGTTGGCACTTTACATCCCGCCCATCAGCATAACAAGGCTCCCAGTTCTCCATGGCCTGTCCTGCCTTTCTGGATTTTACACTATTTTCAGATGGCCCTTTTGACCGGGGGGAAGTGAGACTTCATTGTAGTGCAGATTTCCTTTGCAAGTTTGCTTGGTTGGCCAAAAAGGGCGTATGCGTTTTTTCCTGAATATATTCAGGAAAAAACGCATACGTCCTTTTTGGCCAAGTGCATCATTGTGGACGTTCTGCCTCTTTTCCTATGCTTTCAATGCAATTCCAGTGTACCTCCTGAAATCGGTTTCCTGCAATTCTGCCCCGCTTTCAAGTCCTCTTGGCAGCCTTACTTCAGTATATTTTTGGACGATAATTGTCATTTATAACTCTGCAGGTTTGTGAATTACAGTGCCCCTGAGCTCCTTTCTTCAACTCGCTTTCTTGTGAGCTGGCCGCAACACCGCAGGATGGCTTCAGGCCCTAATCTGGTTCCGGCACGGCACGCCGAGCCTTTGGTTAATTCCTCTTCCTGGTGGGAAATGAGAGTTAAATTTGCCCGTCCAGACACCTCCAGCTAGTCTCTCATTGGTTCTCGCTATTCCTGTTCATCTTCCGCAGAAATTGCAAACTGGGCCAAACAGGAGGTTAAAGGGACTGACTCTCCAAGTCGGGAGAGTGTTAGTAAAGCGTCTGGAATGTTGCACCCGTGTACCAGGGTACGAAAACTGAGACATATTTGAACAGGTCTCCCGATCACATGGTTGATCATACTCTGGGTTCCACATGCATGTTTTAGCTGAAGGAAGAATACCTTAAACGTGGGTAGTTGAAACCCGTGGAATGGGTACCATGCAATATGACTTCAAAGGTTCTTCATTTGCTCACCGAACCTCTCCAATCCTATCACTGCTGCGTTTATGCCCCTGTACACACGCTTGATTCTCTTTTGGAGACATAGCAATCCATAGGTTTTAAGATACTTACTAGTAAGGTACATTCTTAGGCGTTTAATATGGGGTGTTGAGTCCATTTCGTTGAGCAAGGAGTAGCTCTTGTCTATTCCATATTTGGCTTAAGGAACTTTATCTGTGCTCATTTCAATCTCTGGTTTTATGCAGCACCCCAACTCACCTTTCCCCTTAAGCAAGCATAAGTTGGTTTTCTAAATTTGAGACCCTGTTGTGATTTGGAATTCAGTTCCTGTGTAGCCAAGTTTACATTCCGTGTATTAGTGATATCTTATGATGTTTCTTTTTCTGTGTGACTTATTTCAGTTAGAATCATCATACCTGAATCCACTCATTATGCTGCTACGGGCCTGATGACATAGATTTCATTGCTGAGTGATACTGCATTGTACGTAAGTACCACAAGTTCTTTATCCATTTTTCACTTTCTGTGATATTGAACTTGTACGGTAAACGAGGTTCTTGTAAACAGAGGTGTCCCAAACATTGGGGTGGCTGTGTCTTTTTGATTTTAATTTCCCTAAGCTATAGGACCATAAGTGAAAGTGCCCTAGGCTCTGTTGCTTTGTTTCTTAGATGTTTTTGGAAACACCATACACTTCTCCCAAGTGTCTGTTGGCAATTTACATCCCGCCCATCAGCATAACAAGGCTCCCAGTTCTCCATGGCCTGTCCTGCCTTTCTGGATTTTACACCTTTTTCAGATGGCCCTTTTGACCGGGGGGAAGTGAGACTTCATTGTAGTGCAGATTTCCTTTGCAAGTTTGCTTGGTTGGCCAAAAAGGGCGTATGCGTTTTTTCCTGAATATATTCAGGAGAAAACGCATACGCCCTTTTTGGCCAAGTGCATCATTGTGGACGTTCTGCCTCTTTTCCTATGCTTTCAATGCAATTCCAGTCTACCTCCTGAAATCGGTTTCCTGCAATTCTGCCCCGCTTTCAAGTCCTCTTGGCAGCCTTACTTCAGTATATTTTTGGACGATAGCTGTCATTTATAACTCTGCAGGTTTGTGAATTACAGTGCCCCTGAGCTCCTTTCTTCAACTTGCTTTCTTGTGAGCTGGCCGCAACACCGCAGGATGGCTTCAGGCCCTAATCTGGTTCCGGCACGGCACGCTGAGCCTTTGGTTATTTCCTCTTCCTGGTGGGAAATGAGAGTTAAATTTGCCCGTCCAGACACCTCCAGCTAGTCTCTCATTGGTTCTCGCTATTCCTGTTCATCTTCCGCAGAAATTGCAAACTGGGCCAAACAGGAGGTTAAAGGCGCTGACTCTCCAAGTGGGGAGAGTGTTAGTAAAGCGTCTGGAATGTTGCACCCGAGTACCAGGGGAGGAAAACTGAGACATATTTGAACACGTCTCCCGTTCACATGATTGATCATACTCTGGGTTCCACATGCATGTTTTAGCTGAAGGAAGAATACCTTAAACCTGGAGAGTTGAGACCCGTGGAATGGGTACCATGAAATATGACTTCAAAGGGTCTTCATTTGCTCACCGAACCTCTCCAATCCTATCACTGCTGCGTTTATGTCCCTGTACACATGCTTGATTCTCTTTCGGAGACATAGCAATCCATAGGTTTTAAGATACTTAAGAGTCAGGTACATTCTTAGGCGTTTAATATGCGGTGTTGAGTCCATTTCGTTGAGCAAGGAGTAGCTCTTGTCTATTCCATATTTGGCTTAAGGAACTTTATCTGTGCTCATTTCAATCTCTGGTTTTATGCAGCACCCCAACTCACCTTTACCCTTAAACAAGCATAAGTTGGTTTTCTAAATTTGAGACCCTGTTCTGTTCTGTAATTCAGTTCCTGTGTAGCCAAGTTTACATTCCGTGTATTACTGATATCTTATGATGTTTCTTTTTCTGTGTGACTTATTTCAGTTAGAATCATCGTACCTGAATCCACTCATTGTGCTGCTACGGGCCTGATGACATAGATTTCACTGCTGAGTGATACTGCATTGTACATAAGTACCACAAGTTCTTTATCCATTTTTCACTTTCTGTGATATTGAACTTGTACGGTAAACGAGGTTCTTGTAAACAGAGGCGTCCCAAACATTGGGGTGGCTGTATCTTTTTGATTTTAATTTCCCTAAGCTATAGGACCATAAGTGGAAGTGCCCTAGGCTCTGTTGCTTTGTTTTTTAGATGTTTCAGGAAACACCATACACTTCTCCCAAGTGTCTGTTGGCAATTTACATCCCGCCCATCAGCATAACAAGGCTCCCAGTTCTCCATGGCCTGTCCTGCCTTTCTGGATTTTACACTTTTTTCAGATGGCCCTTTTGACCGGGGGGAAGTGAGACTTCATTGTAGTGCAGATTTCCTTTGCAAGCTTGCTTGGTTGGCCAAAAAGGGCGTATGCGTTTTTTCCTGAATATATTCAGGAAAAAACGCATACGCCCTTTTTGGCCAAGTGCATCATTGTGGACGTTCTGCCTCTTTTCCTATGCTTTCAATGCAATTCCAGTCTACCTCCTGAAATCGGTTTCCTGCAATTCTGCCCCGCTTTCAAGTCCTCTTGGCAGCCTTACTTCAGTATATTTTTGGACGATAGCTGTCATTTATAACTCTGCAGGTTTGTGAATTACAGTGCCCCTGAGCCCCTTTCTTCAACTCGTTTTCTTGTGAGCTGGCCGCAACACCGCAGGATGGCTTCAGGCCCTAATCTTGTTCCGGCACGGCACGCTGAGCCTTTGGTTATTTCCTCTTCCTGGTGGGAAATGAGAGTTAAATTTGCCCGTCCAGACACCTCCAGCTAGTCTCTCATTGGTTCTCGCTATTCCTGTTCATCTTCCACAGAAATTGCAAACTGGGCCAAACAGGAGGTTAAAGGGACTGACTCTCCAAGTCGGGAGAGTGTTAGTAAAGCGTCTGGAATGTTGCACCCGAGTACCAGGGTACGAAAACTGAGACATATTTGAACACGTCTCCCGATCACATGGTTGATCATACTCTAGGTTCCACATGCATGTTTTAGCTGAAGGAAGAATACCTTAAACCTGGGTAGTTGAAACCCGTGGAATGGGTACCATGCAATATGACTTCAAAGGGTCTTCATTTGCTCACCGAACCTCTCCAATCCTATCACTGCTGCGTTTATGTCCCTGTACACATGCTTGATTCTCTTTCGGAGACATAGCAATCCATAGGTTTTAAGATACTTAAGAGTCAGGTACATTCTTAGGCGTTTAATATGCGGTGTTGAATCCATTTCGTTGAGCAAGGAGTAG
Source organism: Globicephala melas (assembly GCF_963455315.2). NCBI lineage: Eukaryota > Metazoa > Chordata > Mammalia > Artiodactyla > Delphinidae > Globicephala > Globicephala melas. Next base: position 364,850 of record NW_027207345.1, read on the forward strand.
CTCTTGTCTATTCCATATTTGGCTTAAGGAACTTTATCTGTGCTCATTTCAATCTCTGCTTTTATGCAGCATCCCAACTCACCTTTACCCTTAAGCAAGCATAAGTTGGTTTTCTAAATTTGAGTCCCTGTTCTGTTCTGTAATTCAGTTCCTGTGTAGCCAAGTTTACATTCCGTGTATTACTGATATCTTATGATGTTTCTTTTTCTGTGTGACTTATTTCAGTTAGAATCATCGTACCTGAATCCACTCATTGTGCTGCTACGGGCCTGATGACATAGATTTCACTGCTGAGTGATACTGCATTGTACGTAAGTACCACAAGTTCTTTATCCATTTTTCACTTTCTGTGATATTGAACTTGTACGGTAAACGAGGTTCTTGTAAACAGAGGCGTCCCAAACTTTGGGGTGGCTTTGTCGTTTTGATTTTAATTTCCCTAAGCTATAGGGCCATAAGTGGAAGTGCCCTAGGCTCTGTTGCTTTGTTTTTTAGATGTTTCAGGAAACACCATACACTTCTCCCGAGTGTCTGTTGGCAATTTACATCCCGCCCATCAGCATAACAAGGCTCCCAGTTCTCCATGGCCTGTCCTGCCTTTCTGGATTTTACACTATTTTCAGATGGCCCTTTTGACCGGGGGGAAGTGAGACTTCATTGTAGTGCAGATTTCCTTTGCAAGTTTGCTTGGTTGGCCAAAAAGGGCGTATGCGTTTTTTCCTGAATATATTCAGGAAAAAACGCATACGTCCTTTTTGGCCAAGTGCATCATTGTGGACGTTCTGCCTCTTTTCCTATGCTTTCAATGCAATTCCTGTCTACCTCCTGAAATCGGTTTCCTGCAATTCTGCCCCGCATTCAAGTCCTCTTGGCAGCCTTACTTCAGTATATTTTTGGACGATAGTTGTCATTTATAACTCTGCAGGTTTGTGAATTACAGTGCCCCTGAGCTCCTTTCTTCAACTCGCTTTCTTGTGAGCTGGCCGCAACACCGCAGGATGGCTTCAGGCCCTAATCTGGTTCCGGCACGGCACGCCGAGCCTTTGGTTAATTCCTCTTCCTGGTGGGAAATGAGAGTTAAATTTGCCCGTCCAGACACCTCCAGCTAGTCTCTCATTGGTTCTCGCTATTCCTGTTCATCTTCCGCAGAAATTGCAAACTGGGCCAAACAGGAGGTTAAAGGGACTGACTCTCCAAGTCGGGAGAGTGTTAGTAAAGCGTCTGGAATGTTGCACCCGTGTACCAGGGTACGAAAACTGAGACATATTTGAACAGGTCTCCTGATCACATGGTTGATCATACTCTGGGTTCCACATGCATGTTTTAGCTGAAGGAAGAATACCTTAAACGTGGGTAGTTGAAACCCGTGGAATGGGTACCATGCAATATGACTTCAAAGGTTCTTCATTTGCTCACCGAACCTCTCCAATCCTATCACTGCTGCGTTTATGCCCCTGTACACACGCTTGATTCTCTTTTGGAGACATAGCAATCCATAGGTTTTAAGATACTTACTAGTAAGGTACATTCTTAGGCGTTTAATATGGGGTGTTGAGTCCATTTCGTTGAGCAAGGAGTAGCTCTTGTCTATTCCATATTTGGCTTAAGGAACTTTATCTGTGCTCATTTCAATCTCTGGTTTTATGCAGCACCCCAACTCACCTTTCCCCTTAAGCAAGCATAAGTTGGTTTTCTAAATTTGAGACCCTGTTGTGATTTGGAATTCAGTTCCTGTGTAGCCAAGTTTACATTCCGTGTATTAGTGATATCTTATGATGTTTCTTTTTCTGTGTGACTTATTTCAGTTAGAATCATCATACCTGAATCCACTCATTATGCTGCTACGGGCCTGATGACATAGATTTCATTGCTGAGTGATACTGCATTGTACGTAAGTACCACAAGTTCTTTATCCATTTTTCACTTTCTGTGATATTGAACTTGTACGGTAAACGAGGTTCTTGTAAACAGAGGTGTCCCAAACATTGGGGTGGCTGTGTCTTTTTGATTTTAATTTCCCTAAGCTATAGGACCATAAGTGAAAGTGCCCTAGGCTCTGTTGCTTTGTTTCTTAGATGTTTTTGGAAACACCATACACTTCTCCCAAGTGTCTGTTGGCAATTTACATCCCGCCCATCAGCATAACAAGGCTCCCAGTTCTCCATGGCCTGTCCTGCCTTTCTGGATTTTACACCTTTTTCAGATGGCCCTTTTGACCGGGGGGAAGTGAGACTTCATTGTAGTGCAGATTTCCTTTGCAAGTTTGCTTGGTTGGCCAAAAAGGGCGTATGCGTTTTTTCCTGAATATATTCAGGAGAAAACGCATACGCCCTTTTTGGCCAAGTGCATCATTGTGGACGTTCTGCCTCTTTTCCTATGCTTTCAATTCAATTCCAGTCTACCTCCTGAAATCGGTTTCCTGCAATTCTGCCCCGCTTTCAAGTCCTCTTGGCAGCCTTACTTCAGTATATTTTTGGACGATAGCTGTCATTTATAACTCTGCAGGTTTGTGAATTACAGTGCCCCTGAGCTCCTTTCTTCAACTTGCTTTCTTGTGAGCTGGCCGCAACACCGCAGGATGGCTTCAGGCCCTAATCTGGTTCCGGCACGGCACGCTGAGCCTTTGGTTATTTCCTCTTCCTGGTGGGAAATGAGAGTTAAATTTGCCCGTCCAGACACCTCCAGCTAGTCTCTCATTGGTTCTCGCTATTCCTGTTCATCTTCCGCAGAAATTGCAAACTGGGCCAAACAGGAGGTTAAAGGCGCTGACTCTCCAAGTGGGGAGAGTGTTAGTAAAGCGTCTGGAATGTTGCACCCGAGTACCAGGGGAGGAAAACTGAGACATATTTGAACACGTCTCCCGTTCACATGATTGATCATACTCTGGGTTCCACATGCATGTTTTAGCTGAAGGAAGAATACCTTAAACCTGGAGAGTTGAGACCCGTGGAATGGGTACCATGAAATATGACTTCAAAGGGTCTTCATTTGCTCACCGAACCTCTCCAATCCTATCACTGCTGCGTTTATGTCCCTGTACACATGCTTGATTCTCTTTCGGAGACATAGCAATCCATAGGTTTTAAGATACTTAAGAGTCAGGTACATTCTTAGGCGTTTAATATGCGGTGTTGAGTCCATTTCGTTGAGCAAGGAGTAGCTCTTGTCTATTCCATATTTGGCTTAAGGAACTTTATCTGTGCTCATTTCAATCTCTGGTTTTATGCAGCACCCCAACTCACCTTTACCCTTAAACAAGCATAAGTTGGTTTTCTAAATTTGAGACCCTGTTCTGTTCTGTAATTCAGTTCCTGTGTAGCCAAGTTTACATTCCGTGTATTACTGATATCTTATGATGTTTCTTTTTCTGTGTGACTTATTTCAGTTAGAATCATCGTACCTGAATCCACTCATTGTGCTGCTACGGGCCTGATGACATAGATTTCACTGCTGAGTGATACTGCATTGTACATAAGTACCACAAGTTCTTTATCCATTTTTCACTTTCTGTGATATTGAACTTGTACGGTAAACGAGGTTCTTGTAAACAGAGGCGTCCCAAACATTGGGGTGGCTGTATCTTTTTGATTTTAATTTCCCTAAGCTATAGGACCATAAGTGGAAGTGCCCTAGGCTCTGTTGCTTTGTTTTTTAGATGTTTCAGGAAACACCATACACTTCTCCCAAGTGTCTGTTGGCAATTTACATCCCGCCCATCAGCATAACAAGGCTCCCAGTTCTCCATGGCCTGTCCTGCCTTTCTGGATTTTACACTTTTTTCAGATGGCCCTTTTGACCGGGGGGAAGTGAGACTTCATTGTAGTGCAGATTTCCTTTGCAAGCTTGCTTGGTTGGCCAAAAAGGGCGTATGCGTTTTTTCCTGAATATATTCAGGAAAAAACGCATACGCCCTTTTTGGCCAAGTGCATCATTGTGGACGTTCTGCCTCTTTTCCTATGCTTTCAATGCAATTCCAGTCTACCTCCTGAAATCGGTTTCCTGCAATTCTGCCCCGCTTTCAAGTCCTCTTGGCAGCCTTACTTCAGTATATTTTTGGACGATAGCTGTCATTTATAACTCTGCAGGTTTGTGAATTACAGTGCCCCTGAGCCCCTTTCTTCAACTCGTTTTCTTGTGAGCTGGCCGCAACACCGCAGGATGGCTTCAGGCCCTAATCTTGTTCCGGCACGGCACGCTGAGCCTTTGGTTATTTCCTCTTCCTGGTGGGAAATGAGAGTTAAATTTGCCCGTCCAGACACCTCCAGCTAGTCTCTCATTGGTTCTCGCTATTCCTGTTCATCTTCCACAGAAATTGCAAACTGGGCCAAACAGGAGGTTAAAGGGACTGACTCTCCAAGTCGGGAGAGTGTTAGTAAAGCGTCTGGAATGTTGCACCCGAGTACCAGGGTACGAAAACTGAGACATATTTGAACACGTCTCCCGATCACATGGTTGATCATACTCTAGGTTCCACATGCATGTTTTAGCTGAAGGAAGAATACCTTAAACCTGGGTAGTTGAAACCCGTGGAATGGGTACCATGCAATATGACTTCAAAGGGTCTTCATTTGCTCACCGAACCTCTCCAATCCTATCACTGCTGCGTTTATGTCCCTGTACACATGCTTGATTCTCTTTCGGAGACATAGCAATCCATAGGTTTTAAGATACTTAAGAGTCAGGTACATTCTTAGGCGTTTAATATGCGGTGTTGAATCCATTTCGTTGAGCAAGGAGTAGCTCTTGTCTATTCCATATTTGGCTTAAGGAACTTTATCTGTGCTCATTTCAATCTCTGCTTTTATGCAGCATCCCAACTCACCTTTACCCTTAAGCAAGCATAAGTTGGTTTTCTAAATTTGAGTCCCTGTTCTGTTCTGTAATTCAGTTCCTGTGTAGCCAAGTTTACATTCCGTGTATTACTGATATCTTATGATGTTTCTTTTTCTGTGTGACTTATTTCAGTTAGAATCATCGTACCTGAATCCACTCATTGTGCTGCTACGGGCCTGATGACATAGATTTCACTGCTGAGTGATACTGCATTGTACGTAAGTACCACAAGTTCTTTATCCATTTTTCACTTTCTGTGATATTGAACTTGTACGGTAAACGAGGTTCTTGTAAACAGAGGCGTCCCAAACTTTGGGGTGGCTTTGTCGTTTTGATTTTAATTTCCCTAAGCTATAGGGCCATAAGTGGAAGTGCCCTAGGCTCTGTTGCTTTGTTTTTTAGATGTTTCAGGAAACACCATACACTTCTCCCGAGTGTCTGTTGGCAATTTACATCCCGCCCATCAGCATAACAAGGCTCCCAGTTCTCCATGGCCTGTCCTGCCTTTCTGGATTTTACACTATTTTCAGATGGCCCTTTTGACCGGGGGGAAGTGAGACTTCATTGTAGTGCAGATTTCCTTTGCAAGTTTGCTTGGTTGGCCAAAAAGGGCGTATGCGTTTTTTCCTGAATATATTCAGGAAAAAACGCATACGTCCTTTTTGGCCAAGTGCATCATTGTGGACGTTCTGCCTCTTTTCCTATGCTTTCAATGCAATTCCTGTCTACCTCCTGAAATCGGTTTCCTGCAATTCTGCCCCGCTTTCAAGTCCTCTTGGCAGCCTTACTTCAGTATATTTTTGGACGATAGTTGTCATTTATAACTCTGCAGGTTTGTGAATTACAGTGCCCCTGAGCTCCTTTCTTCAACTCGCTTTCTTGTGAGCTGGCCGCAACACCGCAGGATGGCTTCAGGCCCTAATCTGGTTCCTGCACGGCACGCCGAGCCTTTGGTTAATTCCTCTTCCTGGTGGGAAATGAGAGTTAAATTTGCCCGTCCAGAGACCTCCAGCTAGTCTCTCATTGGTTCTTGCTATTCCTGTTCATCTTCTGCAGAAATTGCAAACTGGGCCAAACAGGAGGTTAAAGGGACTGACTCTCCAAGTCGGGAGAGTGTTAGTAAAGCGTCTGGAATGTTGCACCCGTGTACCAGGGTACGAAAACTGAGACATATTTGAACAGGTCTCCCGATCACACGGTTGATCATACTCTGGGTTCCACATGCATGTTTTAGCTGAAGGAAGAATACCTGAAACGTGGGTAGTTGAAACCCGTGGAATGGGTACCATGCAATATGACTTCAAAGGGTCTTCATTTGCTCACCAAACCTCTCCAATCCTATCACTGCTGCGTTTATGCCCCTGTACACACGCTTGATTCTCTTTTGGAGACATAGCAAACCATAGGTTTTAAGATACTTACTAGTACGGTACATTCTTAGGCGTTTAATATGGGGTGTTGAGTCCATTTCGTTGAGCAAGGAGTAGCTCTTGTCTATTCCATATTGGGCTTAAGGAACTTTATCTGTGCTCATTTCAATCTCTGGTTTTATGCAGCACCCCAACTCACCTTTACCCTTAAACAAGCATAAGTTGGTTTTCTAAATTTGAGACCCTGTTCTGTTCTGTAATTCAGTTCCTGTGTAGCCAAGTTTACATTCCGTGTATTACTGATATCTTATGATGTTTCTTTTTCTGTGTGACTTATTTCAGTTAGAATCATCGTACCTGAATCCACTCATTGTGCTGCTACGGGCCTGATGACATAGATTTCACTGCTGAGTGATACTGCATTGTACGTAAGTACCACAAGTTCTTTATCCATTTTTCACTTTCTGTGATATTGAACTTGTACGGTAAACGAGGTTCTTGTAAACAGAGGCGTCCCAAACTTTGGGGTGGCTGTGTCGTTTTGATTTTAATTTCCCTAAGCTATAGGGCCATAAGTGGAAGTGCCCTAGGCTCTGTTGCTTTGTTTTTTAGATGTTTCAGGAAACACCATACACTTCTCCCGAGTGTCTGTTGGCAATTTACATCCCGCCCATCAGCATAACAAGGCTCCCAGTTCTCCATGGCCTGTCCTGCCTTTCTGGATTTTACACTTTTTTCAGATGGCCCTTTTGACTGGGGGGAAGTGAGACTTCATTGTAGTGCAGATTTCCTTTGCAAGTTTGCTTGGTTGGCCAAAAAGGGCGTATGCGTTTTTTCCTGAATATATTCAGGAAAAAACGCATACGTCCTTTTTGGCCAAGTGCATCATTGTGGACGTTCTGCCTCTTTTCCTATGCTTTCAATGCAATTCCAGTGTACCTCCTGAAATCGGTTTCCTGCAATTCTGCCCCGCTTTCAAGTCCTCTTGGCAGCCTTACTTCAGTATATTTTTGGACGATAATTGTCATTTATAACTCTGCAGGTTTGTGAATTACAGTGCCCCTGAGCTCCTTTCTTCAACTCGCTTTCTTGTGAGCTGGCCGCAACACCGCAGGATGGATTAAGGCCCTAATCTGGTTCCGGCACGGCATGCCGAGCCTTTGGTTAATTCCTCTTCCTGGTGGGAAATGAGAGTTAAATTTGCCCGTCCAGACACCTCCAGCTAGTCTCTCATTGGTTCTCGCTATTCCTGTTCATCTTCCGCAGAAATTGCAAACTGGGCCAAACAGGAGGTTAAAGGGACTGACTCTCCAAGTCGGGAGAGTGTTAGTAAAGCGTCTGGAATGTTGCACCCGAGTACCAGGGTACGAAAACTGAGACATATTTGAACAGGTCTCCCGATCACACGGTTGATCATACTCTGGGTTCCACATGCATGTTTTAGCTGAAGGAAGAATACCTTAAACGTGGGTAGTTGAAACCCGTGGAATGGGTACCATGCAATATGACTTCAAAGGGTCTTCATTTGCTCACCGAACCTCTCCAATCCTATCACTGCTGCGTTTATGCCCCTGTACACACGCTTGATTCTCTTTTGGAGACATAGCAATCCATAGGTTTTAAGATACTTACTAGTAAGGTACATTCTTAGGCGTTTAATATGGGGTGTTGAGTCCATTTCATTGAGCAAGGAGTAGCTCTTGTCTATTCCATATTTGGCTTAAGGAACTTTATCTGTGCTCATTTCAATCTCTGGTTTTATGCAGCACCCCAACTCACCTTTACCCTTAAGCAAGCATAAGTTGGTTTTCTAAATTTGAGACCCTGTTGTGTTTTGGAATTCAGTTCCTGTGTAGCCAAGTTTACATTCCGTGTATTAGTGATATCTTATGATGTTTCTTTTTCTGTGTGACTTATTTCAGTTAGAATCATCATACCTGAATCCACTCATTATGCTGCTACTGGCCTGATGACATAGATTTCATTGCTGAGTGATACTGCATTGTACGTAAGTACCACAAGTTCTTTATCCATTTTTCACTTTCTGTGATATTGAACTTGTACGGTAAACGAGGTTCTTGTAAACAGAGGCGTCCCAAACATTGGGGTGGCTGTGTCTTTTTGATTTTAATTTCCCTAAGCTATAGGACCATAAGTGAAAGTGCCCTAGGCTCTGTTGCTTTGTTTCTTAGATGTTTCTGGAAACACCATACACTTCTCCCAAGTGTCTGTTGGCAATTTACATCCCGCCCATCAGCATAACAAGGCTCCCAGTTCTCCATGGCCTGTCCTGCCTTTCTGGATTTTCCACCTTTTTCAGATGGCCCTTTTGACCGGGGGGAAGTGAGACTTCATTGTAGTGCAGATTTCCTTTGCAAGTTTGCTTGGTTGGCCAAAAAGGGCGTATGCGTTTTTTCCTGAATATATTCAGGAAAAAACGCATACGCCCTTTTTGGCCAAGTGCATCATTGTGGACGTTCTGCCTCTTTTCCTATGCTTTCAATGCAATTCCAGTCTACCTCCTGAAATCGGTTTCCTGCAATTCTGCCCCGCTTTCAAGTCCTCTTGGCAGCCTTACTTCAGTATATTTTTGGACAATAGCTGTCATTTATAACTCTGCAGGTTTGTGAATTACAGTGCCCCTGAGCTCCTTTCTTCAACTTGCTTTCTTGTGACCTGGCCGCAACACCGCAGGATGGCTTCAGGCCCTAATCTGGTTCCGGCACGGCACGCTGAGCCTTTGGTTATTTCCTCTTCCTGGTGGGAAATGAGAGTTAAATTTGCCCGTCCAGACACCTCCAGCTAGTCTCTCATTGGTTCTCGCTATTCCTGTTCATCTTCCGCAGAAATTGCAAACTGGGCCAAACAGGAGGTTAAAGGCGCTGACTCTCCAAGTGGGGAGAGTGTTAGTAAAGCGTCTGGAATGTTGCACCCGAGTACCAGGGGAGGAAAACTGAGACATATTTGAACACGTCTCCCGTTCACACGATTGATCATACTCTGGGTTCCACATGCATGTTTTAGCTGAAGGAAGAATACCTTAAACCTGGAGAGTTGAGACCCGTGGAATGGGTACCATGCAATATGACTTCAAAGGGTCTTCATTTGCTCACCGAACCTCTCCAATCCTATCACTGCTGCGTTTATGTCCCTGTACACATGCTTGATTCTCTTTCGGAGACATAGCAATCCATAGGTTTTAAGATACTTAAGAGTCAGGTACATTCTTAGGCATTTAATATGCGGTGTTGAGTCCATTTCGTTGAGCAAGGAGTAGCTCTTGTCTATTCCATATTTGGCTTAAGGAACTTTATCTGTGCTCATTTCAATCTCTGGTTTTATGCAGCACCCCAACTCACCTTTACCCTTAAACAAGCATAAGTTGGTTTTCTAAATTTGAGACCCTGTTCTGTTCTGTAATTCAGTTCCTGTGTAGCCAAGTTTACATTCCGTGTATTACTGATATCTTATGATGTTTCTTTTTCTGTGTGACTTATTTCAGTTAGAATCATCGTACCTGAATCCACTCATTGTGCTGCTACGGGCCTGATGACATAGATTACACTGCTGAGTGATACTGCATTGTACATAAGTACCACAAGTTCTTTATCCATTTTTCACTTTCTGTGATATTGAACTTGTATGGTAAACGAGGTTCTTGTAAACAGAGGCGTCCCAAACATTGGGGTGGCTGTATCTTTTTGATTTTAATTTCCCTAAGCTATAGGACCATAAGTGGAAGTGCCCTAGGCTCTGTTGCTTTGTTTTTTAGATGTTTCAGGAAACACCATACACTTCTCCCGAGTGTCTGTTGGCAATTTACATACCGCCCATCAGCATAACAAGGCTCCCAGTTCTCCATGGCCTGTCCTGCCTTTCTGGATTTTACACTTTTTTCAGATGGCCCTTTTGACCGGGGGGAAGTGAGACTTCATTGTAGTGCAGATTTCCTTTGCAAGCTTGCTTGGTTGGCCAAAAAGGGCGTATGCGTTTTTTCCTGAATATATTCCGGAAAAAACGCATACGCCCTTTTTGGCCAAGTGCATCATTGTGGACGTTCTGCCTCTTTTCCTATGCTTTCAATGCAATTCCAGTCTACCTCCTGAAATCGGTTTCCTGCAATTCTGCCCCGCTTTCAAGTCCTCTTGGCAGCCTTACTTCAGTATATTTTTGGACGATAGCTGTCATTTATAACTCTGCAGGTTTGTGAATTACAGTGCCCCTGAGCCCCTTTCTTCAACTCGCTTTCTTGTGACCTGGCCGCAACACCGCAGGATGGATTCAGGCCCTAATCTTGTTCCGGCACGGCACGCTGAGCCTTTGGTTATTTCCTCTTCCTGGTGGGAAATGAGAGTTAAATTTGCCCGTCCAGACACCTCCAGCTAGTCTCTCATTGGTTCTCGCTATTCCTGTTCATCTTCCGCAGAAATTGCAAACTGGGCCAAACAGGAGGTTAAAGGGACTGACTCTCCAAGTCGGGAGAGTGTTAGTAAAGCGTCTGGAATGTTGCACCCGAGTACCAGGGTACGAAAACTGAGACATATTTGAACACGTCTCCCGATCACATGGTTGATCATACTCTAGGTTCCACATGCATGTTTTAGCTGAAGGAAGAATACCTTAAACCTGGGTATTTGAAACCCGTGGAATGGGTACCATGCAATATGACTTCAAAGGGTCTTCATTTGCTCACCGAACCTCTCCAATCCTATCACTGCTGCGTTTATGTCCCTGTACACATGCTTGATTCTCTTTCGGAGACATAGCAATCCATAGGTTTTAAGATACTTAAGAGTCAGGTACATTCTTAGGCGTTTAATATGCGGTGTTGAGTCCATTTCGTTGAGCAAGGAGTAGCTCTTGTCTATTCCATATTTGGCTTAAGGAACTTTATCTGTGCTCATTTCAATCTCTGGTTTTATGCAGCACCCCAACTCGCCTTTACCCTTAAACAAGCATAAGTTGGTTTTCTAAATTTGAGACCCTGTTCTGTTCTGTAATTCAGTTCCTGTGTAGCCAAGTTTACATTCCATGTATTACTGATATCTTATGATGTTTCTTTTTCTGTGTGACTTATTTCAGTTAGAATCATCGTACCTGAATCCACTCATTGTGCTGCTACGGGCCTGATGACATAGATTTCACTGCTGAGTGATACTGCATTGTACGTAAGTACCACAAGTTCTTTATCCATTTTTCACTTTCTGTGATATTGAACTTGTACGGTAAATGAGGTTCTTGTAAACAGAGGCGTCCCAAACATTGGGGTGGCTGTATCTTTTTGATTTTAATTTCCCTAAGCTATAGGACCATAAGTGGAAGTGCCCTAGGCTCTGTTGCTTTGTTTTTTAGATGTTTCAGGAAACACCATACACTTCTCCCGAGTGTCTGTTGGCAATTTACATCCCGCCCATCAGCATAACAAGGCTCCCAGTTCTCCATGGCCTGTCCTGCCTTTCTGGATTTTACACTTTTTTCAAATGACCCTTTTGACCGGGGGGAAGTGAGACTTCATTGTAGTGCAGATTTCCTTTGCAAGCTTGCTTGGTTGGCCAAAAAGGGCGTATGCGTTTTTTCCTGAATATATTCAGGAAAAAACGCATACGCCCTTTTTGGCCAAGTGCATCATTGTGGACGTTCTGCCTCTTTTCCTATGCTTTCAATGCAATTCCAGTCTACCTCCTGAAATCGGTTTCCTGCTATTCTGCTCCGCTTTCAAGTCCTCTTGGTAGCCTTACTTCAGTATATTTTTGGACGATAGTTGTCATTTATAACTCTGCAGGTTTGTGAATTACAGTGCCCCTGAGCTCCTTTCTTCAACTCGTTTTCTTGTGAGCTGGCCGCAACAACGCAGGATGGCTTCAGGCCCTAATCTGGTTCCGGCACGGCACGCTGAGCCTTTGGTTATTTCCTCTTCCTGGTGGGAAATGAGAGTTAAATTTGCCCGTCCATAAACCTCCAGCTAGTCTCTCATTGGTTCTCGCTATTCCTGTTCATCTTCCGCAGAAATTGCAAACTGGGCCAAACAGGAGGTTAAAGGGACTGACTCTCCAAGTCGGGAGAGTGTTAGTAAAGCGTCTGGAATGTTGCACCCGAGTACCAGGGTACGAAAACTGAGACATATTTGAACAGGTCTCCCGATCACATGGTTGATCATACTCTAGGTTCCACATGCATGTTTTAGCTGAAGGAAGAATACCTTAAACCTGGGTAGTTGAAACCCGTGGAATGGGTACCATGCAGTATGACTTCAAAGGGTCTTCATTTGCTCACCGAACCTCTCCAATCCTATCACTGCTGCGTTTATGTCCCTGTACACATGCTTGATTCTCTTTCGGAGACATAGCAATCCATAGGTTTTAAGATACTTAAGAGTCAGGTACATTCTTAGGCGTTTAATATGCGGTGTTGAATCCATTTCGTTGAGCAAGGAGTAGCTCTTGTCTATTCCATATTTGGCTTAAGGAACTTTATCTGTGCTCATTTCAATCTCTGCTTTTATGCAGCATCCCAACTCACCTTTACCCTTAAGCAAGCATAAGTTGGTTTTCTAAATTTGAGTCCCTGTTTTGTTCTGTAATTCAGTTCCTGTGTAGCCAAGTTACATTCCGTGTATTACTGATATCTTATGATGTTTCTTTTTCTGTGTGACTTATTTCAGTTAGAATCATCGTACCTGAATCCACTCATTGTGCTGCTACGGGCCTGATGACATAGATTTCACTGCTGAGTGATACTGCATTGTACGTAAGTACCACAAGTTCTTTATCCATTTTTCACTTTCTGTGATATTGAACTTGTACAGTAAACGAGGTTCTTGTAAACAGAGGCGTCCCTAACTTTGGGGTGGCTGTGTCGTTTTGATTTTAATTTCCCTAAGCTAAGGGCCATAAGTGGAAGTGCCCTAGGCTCTGTTGCTTTGTTTTTTAGATGTTTCAGGAAACACCATACACTTCTCCCGAGTGTCTGTTGGCAATTTACATCCCGCCCATCAGCATAACAAGGCTCCCAGTTCTCCATGGCCTGTCCTGCCTTTCTGGATTTTACACTTTTTTCAGATGGCCCTTTTGACCGGGGGGAAGTGAGACTTCGTTGTAGTGCAGATTTCTTTGCAAGCTTGCTTGGTTGGCCAAAAAGGGCGTATGCGTTTTTTCCTGAATATATTCAGGAAAAAACGCATACGCCCTTTTTGGCCAAGTGCATCATTGTGGACGTTCTGCCTCTTTTCCTATGCTTTCAATGCAATTCCAGTCTACCTCCTGAAATCGGTTTCCTGCTATTCAGCTCCGCTTTCAAGTCCTCTTGGTAGCCTTACTTCAGTATATTTTTGGACGATAGTTGTCATTTATAACTCTGCAGGTTTGTGAATTACAGTGCCCCTGAGCTCCTTTCTTCAACTCGTTTTCTTGTGAGCTGGCCGCAACAACGCAGGATGGCTTCAGGCCCTAATCTGGTTCCGGCACGGCACGCTGAGCCTTTGGTTATTTCCTCTTCCTGGTGGGAAATGAGAGTTAAATTTGCCCGTCCATACACCTCCAGCTAGTCTCTCATTGGTTCTCGCTATTCCTGTTCATCTTCCGCAGAAATTGCAAACTGGGCCAAACAGGAGGTTAAAGGGACTGACTCTCCAAGTCGGGAGAGTGTTAGTAAAGCGTCTGGAATGTTGCACCCGAGTACCAGGGTACGAAAACTGAGACATATTTGAACACGTCTCCCGATCACATGGTTGATCATACTCTAGGTTCCACATGCATGTTTTAGCTGAAGGAAGAATACCTTAAACCTGGGTAGTTGAAACCCGTGGAATGGGTACCATGCAGTATGACTTCAAAGGGTCTTCATTTGCTCACCGAACCTCTCCAATCCTATCACTGCTGCGTTTATGTCCCTGTACACATGCTTGATTCTCTTTCGGAGACATAGCAATCCATAGGTTTTAAGATACTTAAGAGTCAGGTACATTCTTAGGCGTTTAATATGCGGTGTTGAATCCATTTCGTTGAGCAAGGAGTAGCTCTTGTCTATTCCATATTTGGCTTAAGGAACTTTATCTGTGCTCATTTCAATCTCTGCTTTTATGCAGCATCCCAACTCACCTTTACCCTTAAGCAAGCATAAGTTGGTTTTCTAAATTTGAGTCCCTGTTCTGTTCTGTAATTCAGTTCCTGTGTAGCCAAGTTACATTCCGTGTATTACTGATATCTTATGATGTTTCTTTTTCTGTGTGACTTATTTCAGTTAGAATCATCGTACCTGAATCCACTCATTGTGCTGCTACGGGCCTGATGACATAGATTTCACTGCTGAGTGATACTGCATTGTACGTAAGTACCACAAGTTCTTTATCCATTTTTCACTTTCTGTGATATTGAACTTGTACAGTAAACGAGGTTCTTGTAAACAGAGGCGTCCCTAACTTTGGGGTGGCTGTGTCGTTTTGATTTTAATTTCCCTAAGCTAAGGGCCATAAGTGGAAGTGCCCTAGGCTCTGTTGCTTTGTTTTTTAGATGTTTCAGGAAACACCATACACTTCTCCCGAGTGTCTGTTGGCAATTTACATCCCGCCCATCAGCATAACAAGGCTCCCAGTTCTCCATGGCCTGTCCTGCCTTTCTGGATTTTACACTATTTTCAGATGGCCCTTTTGACCGGGGGGAAGTGAGACTTCATTGTAGTGCAGATTTCATTTGCAAGTTTGCTTGGTTGGCCAAAAAGGGCGTATGCGTTTTTTCCTGAATATATTCAGGAAAAAACGCATACGTCCTTTTTGGCCAAGTGCATCATTGTGGACGTTCTGCCTCTTTTCCTATGCTTTCAATGCAATTCCAGTGTACCTCCTGAAATCGGTTTCCTGCAATTCTGCCCCGCTTTCAAGTCCTCTTGGCAGCCTTACTTCAGTATATTTTTGGACGATAATTGTCATTTATAACTCTGCAGGTTTGTGAATTACAGTGCCCCTGAGCTCCTTTCTTCAACTCGCTTTCTTGTGAGCTGGCCGCAACACCGCAGGATGGCTTCAGGCCCTAATCTGGTTCCGGCACGGCACGCCGAGCCTTTGGTTAATTCCTCTTCCTGGTGGGAAATGAGAGTTAAATTTGCCCGTCCAGAGACCTCCAGCTAGTCTCTCATTGGTTCTGGCTATTCCTGTTCATCTTCTGCAGAAATTGCAAACTGGGCCAAACAGGAGGTTAAAGGGACTGACTCTCCAAGTTGGGAGAGTGTTAGTAAAGCGTCTGGAATGTTGCACCCGTGTACCAGGGTACGAAAACTGAGACATATTTGAACAGGTCTCCCGATCACACGGTTGATCATACTCTGGGTTCCACATGCATGTTTTAGCTGAAGGAAGAATACCTTAAACCTGGAGAGTTGAGACCCGTGGAATGGGTACCATTCAATATGACTTCAAAGGGTCTTCATTTGCTCACCGAACCTCTCCAATCCTATCACTGCTGCGTTTATGTCCCTGTACACATGCTTGATTCTCTTTCGGAGACATAGCAATCCATAGGTTTTAAGATACTTAAGAGTCAGGTACATTCTTAGGCGTTTAATATGTGGTGTTGAGTCCATTTCGTTGAGCAAGGAGTAGCTCTTGTCTATTCCATATTTGGCTTAAGGAACTTTATCTGTGCTCATTTCAATCTCTGGTTTTATGCAGCACCCCAACTCACCTTTACCCTTAAGCAAGCATAAGTTGGTTTTCTAAATTTGAGACCCTGTTCTGTTCTGTAATTCAGTTCCTGTGTAGCCAAGGTTACATTCCGTGTATTAGTGATATCTTATGATGTTTCTTTTTCTGTGTGACTTATTTCAGTTAGAATCATCGTACCTGAATCCACTCATTGTGCTGCTACGGGCCTGATGACTTAGATTTCAATGCTGAGTGATACTGCATTGTACGTAAGTACCACAAGTTCTTTATCCATTTTTCACTTTCTGTGATATTGAACTTGTACGGTAAACGAGGTTCTTGTAAACAGAGGCGTCCCAAACATTGGGGTGGCTGTATCTTTTTGATTTTAATTTCCCTAATCTATAGGACCATAAGTGGAAGTGCCCTAGGCTCTGTTGCTTTGTTTTTTAGATGTTTCAGGAAACACCATACACTTCTCCCGAGTGTCTGTTGGCAATTTACATCCCGCCCATCAGCATAACAAGGCTCCCAGTTCTCCATGGCCTGTTCTGCGTTTCTGGATTTTACACTTTTTTCAGATGGCCCTTTTGACCGGGGGGAAGTGAGACTTCATTGTAGTGCAGATTTCCTTTGCAAGCTTGCTTGGTTGGCCAAAAAGGGCGTATGCGTTTTTTCCTGAATATATTCAGGAAAAAACGCATACGCCCTTTTTGGCCAAGTGCATCATTGTGGACGTTCTGCCTCTTTTCCTATGCTTTCAATGCAATTCCAGTCTACCTCCTGAAATCGGTTTCCTGCAATTCTGCCCCGCTTTCAAGTCCTCTTGGCAGCCTTACTTCAGTATATTTTTGGACGATAGTTGTCATTTATAACTCTGCAGGTTTGTGAATTACAGTGCCCCTGAGCTCCTTTCTTCAACTCGCTTTCTTGTGACCTGGCCGCAACACCGCAGGATGGCTTCAGGCCCTAATCTGGTTTCGGCACGGCACGCTGAGCCTTTGGTTAATTCCTCTTCCTGGTGGGAAACGAGAGTTAAATTTGCCCGTCCAGACACCTCCAGCTAGTCTCTCATTGGTTCTCCCTATTCCTGTTCATCTTCCGCAGAAATTGCAAACTGGGCCAAACAGGAGGTTAAAGGCGCTGACTCTCCAAGTGGGGAGAGTGTTAGTAAAGCGTCTGGAATGTTGCACCCGAGTACCAGGGGAGGAAAACTGAGACATATTTGAACACGTCTCCCGTTCACACGGTTGATCATACTCTGGGTTCCACATGCATGTTATAGCTGAAGGAAGAATACCTTAAACCTGGGTAGTTGAAACCCGTGGAATGGGTACCATGCAATATGACTTCAAAGGGTCTTCATTTGCTCACCGAACCTCTCCAATCCTATCACTGCTGCGTTTATGCCCCTGTACACATGCTTGATTCTCTTTCGGAGACATAGCAATCCATAGGTTTTAAGATACTTAAGAGTCAGGTACATTCTTAGGCGTTTAATATGCGGTGTTGAGTCCATTTCGTTGAGCAAGGAGTAGCTCTTGTCTATTCCGTATTTGGCTTAAGGAACTTTATCTGTGCTCATTTCAATCTCTGGTTTTATGCAGCACCCCAACTCACCTTTACCCTTAAGCAAGCATAAGTTGGTTTTCTAAATTTGAGATCCTGTTCTGTTTTGGAATTCAGTTCCTGTGTAGCCCAGTTTACATTCCGTGTATTAGTGATATCTTATGATGTTTCCTTTTCTGTGTGACTTATTTCAGTTAGAATCATCGTACCTGAATCCACTCATTATGCTGCTACGGGCCTGATGACATAGATTTCATTGCTGAGTGATACTGCATTGTACGTAAGTACCACAAGTTCTTTATCCAATTTTCACTTTCTGTGATATTGAACTTGTACGGTAAACGAGGTTCTTGTAAACAGAGGCGTCCCAAACTTTGGGGTGGCTGTGTCTTTTTCATTTTAATTTCCCTAAGCTATAGGACCATAAGTGGAAGTGCCCTAGGCTCTGTTGCTTTGTTTTTTAGATGTTTCAGGAAACACCATACACTTCTCCCGAGTGTCTGTTGGCAATTTACATCCCGCCCATCAGCATAACAAGGCTCCCAGTTCTCCATGACCTGTCCTGCCTTTCTGGATTTTACACTTTTTTCAGATGGCCCTTTTGACCGGGGGAAAGTGAGACTTCATTGTAGTGCAGATTTCCTTTGCAAGCTTGCTTGGTTGGCCAAAAAGGGCGTATGCGTTTTTTCCTGAATATATTCAGGAAAAAACGCATACGCCCTTTTTGGCCAAGTGCATCATTGTGGACGTTCTGCCTCTTTTCCTATGCTTTCAATGCAATTCCAGTCTACCTCCTGAAATCGGTTTCCTGCAATTCTGCCCCGCTTTCAAGTCCTCTTGGCAGCCTTATTTCAGTATATTTTTGTATGATAGCTGTCATTTATAACTCTGCAGGTTTGTGAATTACAGTGCCCCTGAGCTCCTTTCTTCAACTCGCTTTCTTGTGACCTGGCCGCAACACCGCAGGATGGCTTCAGTCCCTAATCTGGTTCCGGCATAGCACGCTGATCCTTTGGTTAATTCCTCTTCCTGGTGGGAAACGAGAGTTAAATTTGCCCGTCCAGACACCTCCAGCTAGTCTCTCATTGGTTCTCCCTATTCCTGTTCATCTTCCGCAGAAATTGCAAACTGGGCCAAACAGGAGGTTAAAGGCGCTGACTCTCCAAGTGGGGAGAGTGTTAGTAAAGCGTCTGGAATGTTGCACCCGAGTACCAGGGGAGGAATACTGAGACATATTTGAACACGTCTCCCGTTCACACGGTTGATCATACTCTGGGTTCCACATGCATGTTTTAGCTGAAGGAAGAATACCTTAAACCTGGGTAGTTGAAACCCGTGGAATGGGTACCATGCAATATGACTTCAAAGGGTCTTCATTTGCTCACCGAACCTCTCCAATCCTATCACTGCTGCGTTTATGCCCCTGTACACACGCTTGATTCTCTTTTGGAGACATAGCAATCCATAGGTTTTAAGATACTTACTAGTCAGGTACATTCTTAGGCGTTTAATATGGGGTGTTGAGTCCATTTCGTTGAGCAAGGAGTAGCTCTTGTCTATTCCATATTTGGCTTAAGGAACTTTATCTGTGCTCATTTCAATCTCTGGTTTTATGCAGCACCCCAACTCACCTTTCCCCTTAAGCAAGCATAAGTTGGTTTTCTAAATTTGAGACCCTGTTCTGTTTTGGAATTCAGTTCCTGTGTAGCCAAGTTTACATTCCGTGTATTAGTGATATCTTATGATGTTTCTTTTTCTGTGTGACTTATTTCAGTTAGAATCATCGTACCTGAATCCACTCATTATGCTGCTATGGGCCAGATGACATAGATTTCATTGCTGAGTGATACTGCATTGTACGTAAGTACCACAAGTTCTTTATCCATTTTTCACTTTCTGCGATGTTGAACTTGTACTGTAAATGAGGTTCTTGTAAACAGAGGCGTCCCAAACTTTGGGGTGGCTGTGTCTTTTTGATTTTAATTTCCCTAAGCTATAGGACGATAAGTGGAAGTGCCCTAGGCTCTGTTGCTTTGTTTTTTAGATGTTTCAGGAAACACCATACACTTCTCCCGAGTGTCTGTTGGCAAGTTACATCCCGCCCATCAGCATAACAAGGCTCCCAGTTCTCCATGGCCTGTCCTGCCTTTCTGGATTTTACACTTTTTTCAGATGGCCCTTTTGACCGGGGGGGGGGGGGGGGAGGAAGTCAGAGTTCATTGTAGTGCAGATTTCCTTTGCAAGCTTGCTTGGTTGGCCAAAAAGGGCGTATGCGTTTTCCCCTGAATATATTCAGGAAAAAACGCATACGCCCTTTTTGGCCAAGTGCATCATTGTGGACGTTCTGCCTCTTTTCCTATGCTTTCAATGCAATTCCAGTCTACCTCCTGAAATCGGTTTTCTGCAATTCTGCCCCGCTTTCAAGTCCTCTTGGCAGCCTTACTTCAGTATATTTTTGGACGATAGTTGTCATTTATAACTCTGCAGGTTTTTGAATTACAGTGCCCCTGAGTTCCTTTCTTCAACTCCTTTTCTTGTGAGCTGGCCGCAACACCACAGGATGGCTTCAGGCCCTAATCTGGTTCCGGCACGGCATGCTGAGCCTTTGGTTATTTCCTCTTCCTGGCGGGAAATGAGAGTTAAATTTGCCCGTCCAGACACCTCCAGCTAGTCTCTCATTGGTTCTCGCTATTCCTGTTCATCTTCCGCAGAAATTGCAAACTGGGCCAAACAGGAGGTTAAAGGGACTGACTCTCCAAGTCGGGAGAGTGTTAGTAAAGCGTCTGGAATGTTGCACCCGAGTACCAGGGTACGAAAACTGAGACATATTTGAACACGTCTCCCGATCACATGGTTGATCATACTCTAGGTTCCACATGCATGTTTTAGCTGAAGGAAGAATACCTTAAACCTGGGTAGTTAAAACCCGTAGAATGGTACCATGCAATATGACTTCAAAGGGTCTTCATTTGCTCACCAAACCTCTCCAATCCTATCACTGCTGCGTTTATGTCCCTGTACACATGCTTGATTCTCTTTCGGAGACATAGCAATCCATAGGTTTTAAGATACTTACTAGTCAGGTACATTCTTAGGCGTTTAATATGGGGTGTTGAGTCCATTTCGTTGAGCAAGGAGTAGCTCTTGTCTATTCCATATTTGGCTTAAGGAACTTTATCTGTGCTCATTTCAATCTCTGGTTTTATGCAGCACCCCAACTCACCTTTACCCTTAAACAAGCATAAGTTGGTTTTCTAAATTTGAGACCCTGTTCTGTTCTGTAATTCAGTTCCTGTGTAGCCAAGTTTACATTCCGTGTATTAGTGATATCTTATGATGTTTCTTTTTCTGTGTGACTTATTTCAGTTAGAATCATCGTACCTGAATCCACTCATTGTGCTGCTACGGGCCTGATGACATAGATTTCACTGCTGAGTGATACTGCATTGTACGTAAGTACCACAAGTTCTTTATCCATTTTTCACTTTCTGTGATATTGAACTTGTACGGTAAACGAGGTTCTTGTAAACAGAGGCGTCCCTAACTTTGGGGTGGCTGTGTCGTTTTGATTTTAATTTCCCTAAGCTAAGGGCCATAAGTGGAAGTGCCCTAGGCTCTGTTGCTTTGTTTTTTAGATGTTTCAGGAAACACCATACACTTCTCCCGAGTGTCTGTTGGCAATTTACATCCCGCCCATCAGCATAACAAGGCTCCCAGTTCTCCATGGCCTGTCCTGCCTTTCTGGATTTTACACTATTTTCAGATGGCCCTTTTGACCGGGGGGAAGTGAGACTTCATTGTAGTGCAGATTTCCTTTGCAAGTTTGCTTGGTTGGCCAAAAAGGGCGTATGCGTTTTTTCCTGAATATATTCAGGAAAAAACGCATACGTCCTTTTTGGCCAAGTGCATCATTGTGGACGTTCTGCCTCTTTTCCTATGCTTTCAATGCAATTCCAGTGTACCTCCTGAAATCGGTTTCCTGCAATTCTGCCCCGCTTTCAAGTCCTCTTGGCAGCCTTACTTCAGTATATTTTTGGACGATAGTTGTCCCTTATAACTCTGCAGGTTTGTGAATTACAGTGTCCCTGAGCTCCTTTCTTCAACTCGCTTTCTTGTGAGCTGGCGGCAACACCGCAGGATGGCTTCAGGCCCTAATCTGGTTCCGGCACGGCACGCCGAGCCTTTGGTTAATTCCTCTTCCTGGTGGGAAATGAGAGTTAAATTTGCCCGTCCAGAGACCTCCAGCTAGTCTCTCATTGGTTCTGGCTATTCCTGTTCATCTTCTGCAGAAATTGCAAACTGGGCCAAACAGGAGGTTAAAGGGACTGACTCTCCAAGTTGGGAGAGTGTTAGTAAAGCGTCTGGAATGTTGCACCCGTGTACCAGGGTACGAAAACTGAGACATATTTGAACAGGTCTCCCGATCACACGGTTGATCATACTCTGGGTTCCACATGCATGTTTTAGCTGAAGGAAGAATACCTTAAACGTGGGTAGTTGAAACCCGTGGAATGGGTACCATGCAATATGACTTCAAAGGGTCTTCATTTGCTCACCAAACCTCTCCAATCCTATCACTGCTGCGTTTATGCCCCTGTACACACGCTTGATTCTCTTTTGGAGACATAGCAATCCATAGGTTTTAAGATACTTACTAGTAAGGTACATTCTTAGGCGTTTAATATGGGGTGTTGAGTCCATTTCGTTGAGCAAGGAGTAGCTCTTGTCTATTCCATATTTGGCTTAAGGAACTTTATCTGTGCTCATTTCAATCTCTGGTTTTATGCAGCACCCCAACTCACCTTTCCCCTTAAGCAAGCATAAGTTGGTTTTCTAAATTTGAGACCCTGTTGTGTTTTGGAATTCAGTTCCTGTGTAGCCAAGTTTACATTCCGTGTATTAGTGATATCTTATGATGTTTCTTTTTCTGTGTGACTTATTTCAGTTAGAATCATCATACCTGAATCCACTCATTATGCTGCTATGGGCCTGATGACATAGATTTCATTCCTGAGTGATATTGCATTGTACGTAAGTACCACAAGTTCTTTATCCATTTTTCACTTTCTGTGATATTGAACTTGTACGGTAAACGAGGTTCTTGTAAACAGAGGCGTCCCAAATTTTGGGGTGGCTGTGTCTTTTTGATTTTAATTTCCCTAAGCTATAGGACCATAAGTGAAAGTGCCCTAGGCTCTGTTGCTTTGTTTCTTAGATGTTTCAGGAAACACCATACACTTCTCCCAAGTGTCTGTTGGCAATTTACATCCCGCCCATCAGCATAACAAGGCTCCCAGTTCTCCATGGCCTGTCCTGCCTTTCTGGATTTTACACCTTTTTCAGATGGCCCTTTTGACCGGGGGGAAGTGAGACTTAATTGTAGTGCAGATTTCCTTTGCAAGTTTGCTTGGTTGGCCAAAAAGTGCGTATGCGTTTTTTCCTGAATATATTCAGGAAAAAACGCATACGCCCTTTTTGGCCAAGTGCATCATTGTGGACGTTCTGCCTCTTTTCCTATGCTTTCAATGCAATTCCAGTCTACCTCCTGAAATTGGTTTCCTGCAATTCTGCCCCGCTTTCAAGTCCTCTTGGCAGCCTTACTTCAGTATATTTTTGGACGATAGCTGTCATTTATAACTCTGCAGGTTTGTGAATTATAGTGCCCCTGAGCGCCTTTCTTCAACTCGCTTTCTTGTGAGCTGGCCGCAACACCGCAGGATGGCTTCAGGCCCTAATCTGGTTCCGGCACGGCACGCTGAGCCTTTGGTTATTTCCTCTTCCTGGTGGGAAATGAGAGTTAAATTTGCCCGTCCAGACACCTCCAGCTAGTCTCTCATTGGTTCTCCCTATTCCTGTTCATCTTCCGCAGAAATTGCAAACTGGGCCAAACAGGAGGTTAAAGGCGCTGACTCTCCAAGTGGGGAGAGTGTTAGTAAAGCATCTGGAATGTTGCACCCGAGTACCAGGGTACGAAAACTGAGACATATTTGAACACGTCTCCCGTTCACACGATTGATCATACTCTGGGTTCCACATGCATGTTTTAGCTGAAGGAAGAATACCTTAAACCTGGAGAGTTGAGACCCGTGGAATGGGTACCATGCAATATGACTTCAAAGGGTCTTCATTTGCTCACCGAACCTCTCCAATCCTATCACTGCTGCGTTTATGTCCCTGTACACATGCTTGATTCTCTTTCGGAGACATAGCAATCCATAGGTTTTAAGATACTTAAGAGTCAGGTACATTCTTAGGCGTTTAATATGTGGTGTTGAGTCCATTTCGTTGAGCAAGGAGTAGCTCTTGTCTATTCCATATTTGGCTTAAGGAACTTTATCTGTGCTCATTTCAATCTCTGGTTTTATGCAGCACCCCAACTCACCTTTCCCCTTAAGCAAGCATAAGTTGGTTTTCTAAATTTGAGACCCTGTTCTGTTCTGTAATTCAGTTCCTGTGTAGCCAAGTTTACATTCCGTGTATTAGTGATATCTTATGATGTTTCTTTTTCTGTGTGACTTATTTCAGTTAGAATCATCGTACCTGAATCCACTCATTGTGCTGCTACGGGCCTGATGACTTAGATTTCAATGCTGAGTGATACTGCATTGTACGTAAGTACCACAAGTTCTTTATCCATTTTTCACTTTCTGTGATATTGAACTTGTACGGTAAACGAGGTTCTTGTAAACAGAGGCGTCCCAAACATTGGGGTGGCTGTATCTTTTTGATTTTAATTTCCCTAATCTATAGGACCATAAGTGGAAGTGCCCTAGGCTCTGTTGCTTTGTTTTTTAGATGTTTCAGGAAACACCATACACTTCTCCCGAGTGTCTGTTGGCAATTTACATCCCGCCCATCAGCATAACAAGGCTCCCAGTTCTCCATGGCCTGTTCTGCGTTTCTGGATTTTACACTTTTTTCAGATGGCCCTTTTGACCGGGGGGAAGTGAGACTTCATTGTAGTGCAGATTTCCTTTGCAAGCTTGCTTGGTTGGCCAAAAAGGGCGTATGCGTTTTTTCCTGAATATATTCAGGAAAAAACGCATACGCCCTTTTTGGCCAAGTGCATCATTGTGGACGTTCTGCCTCTTTTCCTATGCTTTCAATGCAATTCCAGTCTACCTCCTGAAATCGGTTTCCTGCAATTCTGCCCCGCTTTCAAGTCCTCTTGGCAGCCTTACTTCAGTATATTTTTGGACGATAGTTGTCATTTATAACTCTGCAGGCTTTTGAATTACAGTGCCCCTGAGCTCCTTTCTTCAACTCCTTTTCTTGTGAGCTGGCCGCAACACCGCAGGATGGCTTCAGGCCCTAATCTGGTTCCGGCACGGCACGCTGAGCCTTTGGTTATTTCCCCTTCCTGGCGGGAAATGAGAGTTAAATTTGCCCGTCCAGACACCTCCAGCTAGTCTCTGATTGGTTCTCGCTATTCCTGTTCATCTTCCGCAGAAATTGCAAACTGGGCCAAACAGGAGGTTAAAGGGACTGACTCTCCAAGTCGGGAGAGTGTTAGTAAAGCGTCTGGAATGTTGCACCCGAGTACCAGTGTACGAAAACTGAGACATATTTGAACACGTCTCCCGATCACATGGTTGATCATACTCTAGGTTCCACATGCATGTTTTAGCTGAAGGAAGAATACCTTAAACCTGGGTAGTTGAAACCCGTGGAATGGGTACCATGCAATATGACTTCAAAGGGTCTTCATTTGCTCACCGAACCTCTCCAATCCTATCACTGCTGCGTTTATGTCCCTGTACACATGCTTGATTCTCTTTCGGAGACATAGCAATCCATAGGTTTTAAGATACTTAAGAGTCAGGTACATTCTTAGGCGTTTAATATGCGGTGTTGAGTCCATTTCGTTGAGCAAGGAGTAGCTCTTGTCTATTCCATATTTGGCTTAAGGAACTTTATCTGTGCTCATTTCAATCTCTGGTTTTATGCAGCACCCCAACTCACCTTTACCCTTAAACAAGCATAAGTTGGTTTTCTAAATTTGAGACCCTGTTCTGTTTTGGAATTCAGTTCCTGTGTAGCGAAGTTTACATTCTGTGTATTACTGATATCTTATGATGTTTCTTTTTCTGTGTGACTTATTTCAGTTAGAATCATTGTACCTGAATCCACTCATTGTGCTGCTACGGGCCTGATGACATAGATTTCACTGCTGAGTGATACTGCATTGTACGTAAGTACCACAAGTTCTTTATCCATTTTTCACTTTCTGTGATATTGAACTTGTACGGTAAACGAGGTTCTTGTAAACAGAGGCGTCCCAAACTTTGGGGTGTCTGTGTCTTTTTCATTTTAATTTCCCTAAGCTATAGGACCATAAGTGGAAGTGCCCTAGGCTCTGTTGCTTTGTTTTTTATATGTTTCAGGAAACACCATACACTTCTCCGGAGTGTCTGTTGGCAATTTACATCCCGCCCATCAGCATAACAAGGCTCCCAGTTCTCCATGGCCTGTCCTGCCTTTCTGGATTTTACACTTTTTTCAGATGGCCCTTTTGACCGGGGGGAAGTGAGACTTCATTGTAGTGCAGATTTCTTTGCAAGCTTGCTTGGTTGGCCAAAAAGGGCGTATGCGTTTTTTCCTGAATATATTCAGGAAAAAACGCATACGCCCTTTTTGGCCAAGTGCATCATTGTGGACGTTCTGCCTCTTTTCCTATGCTTTCAATGCAATTCCAGTCCACCTCCTGAAATCGGTTTCCTGCAATTCTGCCCCGCTTTCAACTCCTCTTGGCAGCCTTACTTCAGTATATTTTTGTACGATAGCTGTCATTTATAACTCTGCAGGTTTGTGAATTACAGTGCCCCTGAGCTCCTTTCTTCAACTCGCTTTCTTGTGACCTGGCCGCAACACCGCAGGATGGCTTCAGGCCCTAATCTGGTTCCGGCACGGCACGCTGAGCCTTTGGTTAATTCCTCTTCCTGGTGGGAAACGAGAGTTAAATTTGCCCGTCCAGACACCTCCAGCTAGTCTCTCATTGGTTCTCCCTATTCCTGTTCATCTTCCGCAGAAATTGCAAACTGGGCCAAACAGGAGTTTAAAGGCGCTGAATCTCCAAGTGGGGAGAGTGTTAGTAAAGCGTCTGGAATGTTGCACCCGAGTACCAGGGGAGGAAAACTGAGACATATTTGAACACGTCTCCCGTTCACACGGTTGATCATACTCTGGGTTCCACATGCATGTTATAGCTGAAGGAAGAATACCTTAAACCTGGGTAGTTGAGACCCGTGGAATGGGTACCATGCAATATGACTTCAAAGGGTCTTCATTTGCTCACCGAACCTCTCCAATCCTATCACTGCTGCGTTTATGCCCCTGTACACATGCTTGATTCTCTTTCGGAGACATAGCAATCCATAGGTTTTAAGATACTTAAGAGTCAGGTACATTCTTAGGCGTTTAATATGCGGTGTTGAGTCCATTTCGTTGAGCAAGGAGTAGCTCTTGTCTATTCCATATTTGGCTTAAGGAACTTTATCTGTGCTCATTTCAATCTCTGGTTTTATGCAGCACCCCAACTCACCTTTACCCTTAAGCAAGCATAAGTTGGTTTTCTAAATTTGAGACCCTGTTCTGTTCTGTAATTCAGTTCCTGTGTAGCCAAGTTTACATTCCGTGTATTACTGATATCTTATGATGTTTCTTTTTCTGTGTGACTTATTTCAGTTAGAATCATCGTACCTGAATCCACTCATTGTGCTGCTACGGGCCTGATGACATAGATTTCACTGCTGAGTGATACTGCATTGTACGTAAGTACCACAAGTTCTTTATCCATTTTTCACTTTCTGTGATATTGAACTTGTACGGTAAACGAGGTTCTTGTAAACAGAGGCGTCCCAAACTTTGGGGTGGCTGTGTCGTTTTGATTATAATTTCCCTAAGCTATAGGGCCATAAGTGGAAGTGCCCTAGGCTCTGTTGCTTTGTTTTTTAGATGTTTCAGGAAACACCATACACTTCTCCCGAGTGTCTGTTGGCAATTTACATCCCGCCCATCAGCATAACAAGGCTCCCAGTTCTCCATGGCCTGTCCTGCCTTTCTGGATTTTACACTTTTTTCAGATGGCCCTTTTGACTGGGGGGAAGTGAGACTTCATTGTAGTGCAGATTTGCTTTGCAAGCTTGCTTGGTTGGCCAAACAGGGCGTATGCGTTTTTTCCTGAATATATTCAGGAAAAAACGCATACGCCCTTTTTGGCCAAGTGCATCATTGTGGACGTTCTGCCTCTTTTCCTATGCTTTCAATGCAATTCCAGTCTACCTCCTGAAATCGGTTTCCTGCAATTCTGCCCCGCTTTCAAGTCCTCTTGGCAGCCTTACTTCAGTATATTTTTGGACGATAGCTGTCATTTATAACTCTGCAGGTTTGTGAATTACAGTGCCCCTGAGCTCCTTTCTTCAACTCGCTTTCTTGTGAGCTGGCCGCAACACCGCAGGATGGCTTCAGGCCCTAATCTGGTTCCGGCACGGCACGCTGAGCCTTTGGTTAATTCCCCTTCCTGGTGGGAAACGAGAGTTAAATTTGCCCGTCCAGACACCTCCAGCTAGTCTCTCATTGGTTCTCCCTATTCCTGTTCATCTTCCGCAGAAATTGCAAACTGGGCCAAACAGGAGGTTAAAGGCGCTGACTCTCCAAGTGGGGAGAGTGTTAGTAAAGCGTCTGGAATGTTGCACCCGAGTACCAGGGGAGGAAAACTGAGACATATTTGAACACGTCTCCCGTTCACACGGTTGATCATACTCTGGGTTCCACATGCATGTTATAGCTGAAGGAAGAATACCTTAAACCTGGGTAGTTGGGACCCGTGGAATGGGTACCATGCAATATGACTTCAAAGGGTCTTCATTTGCTCACCGAACCTCTCCAATCCTATCACTGCTGCGTTTATGTCCCTGTACACATGCTTGATTCTCTTTCGGAGACATAGCAATCCATAGGTTTTAAGATACTTACTAGTCAGGTACATTCTTAGGCGTTTAATATGGGGTGTTGAGTCCATTTCGTTGAGCAAGGAGTAGCTCTTGTCTATTCCATATTTGGCTTAAGGAACTTTATCTGTGCTCATTTCAATCTCTGGTTTTATGCAGCACCCCAACTCACCTTTACCCTTAAACAAGCATAAGTTGGTTTTCTAAATTTGAGACCCTGTTCTGTTCTGTAATTCAGTTCCTGTGTAGCCAAGTTTACATTCCGTGTATTACTGATATCTTATGATGTTTCTTTTTCTGTGTGACTTATTTCAGTTAGAATCATCGTACCTGAATCCACTCATTGTGCTGCTACGGGCCTGATGACATAGATTTCACTGCTGAGTGATACTGCATTGTACGTAAGTACCACAAGTTCTTTATCCATTTTTCACTTTCTGTGATATTGAACTTGTACGGTAAACGAGGTTCTTGTAAACAGAGGCGTCCCAAACATTGGGGTGGCTGTATCTTTTTGATTTTAATTTCCCTAATCTATAGGACCATAAGTGGAAGTGCCCTAGGCTCTGTTGCTTTGTTTTTTAGATGTTTCAGGAAACACCATACACTTCTCCCGAGTGTCTGTTGGCAATTTACATCCCGCCCATCAGCATAACAAGGCTCCCAGTTCTCCATGGCCTGTTCTGCGTTTCTGGATTTTACACTTTTTTCAGATGGCCCTTTTGACCGGGGGGAAGTGAGACTTCATTGTAGTGCAGATTTCCTTTGCAAGCTTGCTTGGTTGGCCAAAAAGGGCGTATGCGTTTTTTCCTGAATATATTCAGGAAAAAACGCATACGCCCTTTTTGGCCAAGTGCATCATTGTGGACGTTCTGCCTCTTTTCCTATGCTTTCAATGCAATTCCAGTCTACCTCCTGAAATCGGTTTCCTGCAATTCTGCCCCGCTTTCAAGTCCTCTTGGCAGCCTTACTTCAGTATATTTTTGGACGATAGTTGTCATTTATAACTCTGCAGGCTTTTGAATTACAGTGCCCCTGAGCTCCTTTCTTCAACTCCTTTTCTTGTGAGCTGGCCGCAACACCACAGGATGGCTTCAGGCCCTAATCTGGTTCCGGCACGGCACGCTGAGCCTTTGGTTATTTCCCCTTCCTGGCGGGAAATGAGAGTTAAATTTGCCCGTCCAGACAACTCCAGCTAGTCTCTGATTGGTTCTCGCTATTCCTGTTCATCTTCCGCAGAAATTGCAAACTGGGCCAAACAGGAGGTTAAAGGGACTGACTCTCCAAGTCGGGAGAGTGTTAGTAAAGCGTCTGGAATGTTGCACCCGAGTACCAGTGTACGAAAACTGAGACATATTTGAACACGTCTCCCGATCACATGGTTGATCATACTCTAGGTTCCACATGCATGTTTTAGCTGAAGGAAGAATACCTTAAACCTGGGTAGTTGAAACCCGTGGAATGGGTACCATGCAATATGACTTCAAAGGGTCTTCATTTGCTCACCGAACCTCTCCAATCCTATCACTGCTGCGTTTATGTCCCTGTACACATGCTTGATTCTCTTTCGGAGACATAGCAATCCATAGGTTTTAAGATACTTAAGAGTCAGGTACATTCTTAGGCGTTTAATATGCGGTGTTGAGTCCATTTCGTTGAGCAAGGAGTAGCTCTTGTCTATTCCATATTTGGCTTAAGGAACTTTATCTGTGCTCATTTCAATCTCTGGTTTTATGCAGCACCCCAACTCACCTTTACCCTTAAACAAGCATAAGTTGGTTTTCTAAATTTGAGACCCTGTTCTGTTTTGGAATTCAGTTCCTGTGTAGCGAAGTTTACATTCTGTGTATTACTGATATCTTATGATGTTTCTTTTTCTGTGTGACTTATTTCAGTTAGAATCATTGTACCTGAATCCACTCATTGTGCTGCTACGGGCCTGATGACATAGATTTCACTGCTGAGTGATACTGCATTGTACGTAAGTACCACAAGTTCTTTATCCATTTTTCACTTTCTGTGATATTGAACTTGTACGGTAAACGAGGTTCTTGTAAACAGAGGCGTCCCAAACTTTGGGGTGTCTGTGTCTTTTTCATTTTAATTTCCCTAAGCTATAGGACCATAAGTGGAAGTGCCCTAGGCTCTGTTGCTTTGTTTTTTATATGTTTCAGGAAACACCATACACTTCTCCGGAGTGTCTGTTGGCAATTTACATCCCGCCCATCAGCATAACAAGGCTCCCAGTTCTCCATGGCCTGTCCTGCCTTTCTGGATTTTACACTTTTTTCAGATGGCCCTTTTGACCGGGGGGAAGTGAGACTTCATTGTAGTGCAGATTTCTTTGCAAGCTTGCTTGGTTGGCCAAAAAGGGCGTATGCGTTTTTTCCTGAATATATTCAGGAAAAAACGCATACGCCCTTTTTGGCCAAGTGCATCATTGTGGACGTTCTGCCTCTTTTCCTATGCTTTCAATGCAATTCCAGTCCACCTCCTGAAATCGGTTTCCTGCAATTCTGCCCCGCTTTCAACTCCTCTTGGCAGCCTTACTTCAGTATATTTTTGTACGATAGCTGTCATTTATAACTCTGCAGGTTTGTGAATTACAGTGCCCCTGAGCTCCTTTCTTCAACTCGCTTTCTTGTGACCTGGCCGCAACACCGCAGGATGGCTTCAGGCCCTAATCTGGTTCCGGCACGGCACGCTGAGCCTTTGGTTAATTCCTCTTCCTGGTGGGAAACGAGAGTTAAATTTGCCCGTCCAGACACCTCCAGCTAGTCTCTCATTGGTTCTCCCTATTCCTGTTCATCTTCCGCAGAAATTGCAAACTGGGCCAAACAGGAGTTTAAAGGCGCTGAATCTCCAAGTGGGGAGAGTGTTAGTAAAGCGTCTGGAATGTTGCACCCGAGTACCAGGGGAGGAAAACTGAGACATATTTGAACACGTCTCCCGTTCACACGGTTGATCATACTCTGGGTTCCACATGCATGTTATAGCTGAAGGAAGAATACCTTAAACCTGGGTAGTTGAGACCCGTGGAATGGGTACCATGCAATATGACTTCAAAGGGTCTTCATTTGCTCACCGAACCTCTCCAATCCTATCACTGCTGCGTTTATGCCCCTGTACACATGCTTGATTCTCTTTCGGAGACATAGCAATCCATAGGTTTTAAGATACTTAAGAGTCAGGTACATTCTTAGGCGTTTAATATGCGGTGTTGAGTCCATTTCGTTGAGCAAGGAGTAGCTCTTGTCTATTCCATATTTGGCTTAAGGAACTTTATCTGTGCTCATTTCAATCTCTGGTTTTATGCAGCACCCCAACTCACCTTTACCCTTAAGCAAGCATAAGTTGGTTTTCTAAATTTGAGACCCTGTTCTGTTCTGTAATTCAGTTCCTGTGTAGCCAAGTTTACATTCCGTGTATTACTGATATCTTATGATGTTTCTTTTTCTGTGTGACTTATTTCAGTTAGAATCATCGTACCTGAATCCACTCATTGTGCTGCTACGGGCCTGATGACATAGATTTCACTGCTGAGTGATACTGCATTGTACGTAAGTACCACAAGTTCTTTATCCATTTTTCACTTTCTGTGATATTGAACTTGTACGGTAAACGAGGTTCTTGTAAACAGAGGCGTCCCAAACTTTGGGGTGGCTGTGTCGTTTTGATTATAATTTCCCTAAGCTATAGGGCCATAAGTGGAAGTGCCCTAGGCTCTGTTGCTTTGTTTTTTAGATGTTTCAGGAAACACCATACACTTCTCCCGAGTGTCTGTTGGCAATTTACATCCCGCCCATCAGCATAACAAGGCTCCCAGTTCTCCATGGCCTGTCCTGCCTTTCTGGATTTTACACTTTTTTCAGATGGCCCTTTTGACTGGGGGGAAGTGAGACTTCATTGTAGTGCAGATTTGCTTTGCAAGCTTGCTTGGTTGGCCAAACAGGGCGTATGCGTTTTTTCCTGAATATATTCAGGAAAAAACGCATACGCCCTTTTTGGCCAAGTGCATCATTGTGGACGTTCTGCCTCTTTTCCTATGCTTTCAATGCAATTCCAGTCTACCTCCTGAAATCGGTTTCCTGCAATTCTGCCCCGCTTTCAAGTCCTCTTGGCAGCCTTACTTCAGTATATTTTTGGACGATAGCTGTCATTTATAACTCTGCAGGTTTGTGAATTACAGTGCCCCTGAGCTCCTTTCTTCAACTCGCTTTCTTGTGACCTGGCCGCAACACCGCAGGATGGCTTCAGGCCCTAATCTGGTTCCGGCACGGCACGCTGAGCCTTTGGTTAATTCCCCTTCCTGGTGGGAAACGAGAGTTAAATTTGCCCGTCCAGACACCTCCAGCTAGTCTCTCATTGGTTCTCCCTATTCCTGTTCATCTTCCGCAGAAATTGCAAACTGGGCCAAACAGGAGGTTAAAGGCGCTGACTCTCCAAGTGGGGAGAGTGTTAGTAAAGCGTCTGGAATGTTGCACCCGAGTACCAGGGGAGGAAAACTGAGACATATTTGAACACGTCTCCCGTTCACACGGTTGATCATACTCTGGGTTCCACATGCATGTTATAGCTGAAGGAAGAATACCTTAAACCTGGGTAGTTGGGACCCGTGGAATGGGTACCATGCAATATGACTTCAAAGGGTCTTCATTTGCTCACCGAACCTCTCCAATCCTATCACTGCTGCGTTTATGTCCCTGTACACATGCTTGATTCTCTTTCGGAGACATAGCAATCCATAGGTTTTAAGATACTTACTAGTCAGGTACATTCTTAGGCGTTTAATATGGGGTGTTGAGTCCATTTCGTTGAGCAAGGAGTAGCTCTTGTCTATTCCATATTTGGCTTAAGGAACTTTATCTGTGCTCATTTCAATCTCTGGTTTTATGCAGCACCCCAACTCACCTTTACCCTTAAACAAGCATAAGTTGGTTTTCTAAATTTGAGACCCTGTTCTGTTCTGTAATTCAGTTCCTGTGTAGCCAAGTTTACATTCCGTGTATTACTGATATCTTATGATGTTTCTTTTTCTGTGTGACTTATTTCAGTTAGAATCATTGTACCTGAATCCACTCATTGTGCTGCTACGGGCCTGATGACATAGATTTCACTGCTGAGTGATACTGCATTGTACGTAAGTACCACAAGTTCTTTATCCATTTTTCACTTTCTGTGATATTGAACTTGTACGGTAAACGAGGTTCTTGTAAACAGAGGCGTCCCAAACTTTGGGGTGGCTGTGTCTTTTTCATTTTAATTTCCCTAAGCTATAGGACCATAAGTGGAAGTGCCCTAGGCTCTGTTGCTTTGTTTTTTAGATGTTTCAGGAAACACCATACACTTCTCCCGAGTGTCTGTTGGCAATTTACATCCCGCCCATCAGCATAACAAGGCTCCTAGTTCTCCATGGCCTGTCCTGCCTTTCTGGATTTTACACTTTTTTCAGATGGCCCTTTTGACTGGGGGGAAGTAAGACTTCATTGTAGTGCAGATTTCCTTTGCAAGCTTGCTTGGTTGGCCAAAAAGGGCGTATGCGTTTTTTCCTGAATATATTCAGGAAAAAACGCATACGCCCTTTTTGGCCAAGTGCATCATTGTGGACGTTCTGCCTCTTTTCCTATGCTTTCAATGCAATTCCAGTCTACCTCCTGAAATCGGTTTCCTGCAATTCTGCCCCGCTTTCAAGTCCTCTTGGCAGCCTTACTTCAGTATATTTTTGTACGATAGCTGTCATTTATAACTCTGCAGGTTTGTGAATTACAGTGCCCCTGAGCTCCTTTCTTCAACTCGCTTTCTTGTGACCTGGCCGCAACACCGCAGGATGGCTTCAGGCCCTAATCTGGTTCCGGCACGGCACGCTGAGCCTTTGGTTAATTCCTCTTCCTGGTGGGAAACGAGAGTTAAATTTGCCCGTCCAGACACCTCCAGCTAGTCTCTCATTGGTTCTCCCTATTCCTGTTCATCTTCCGCAGAAATTGCAAACTGGGCCAAACAGGAGGTTAAAGGCGCTGACTCTCCAAGTGGGGATAGTGTTAGTAAAGCGTCTGGAATGTTGCACCCGAGTACCAGGGTACGAAAACTGAGACATATTTGAACACGTCTCCCGATCACATGGTTGATCATACTCTAGGTTCCACATGCATGTTTTAGCTGAAGGAAGAATACCTTAAACCTGGGTAGTTGAAACCCGTGGAATGGGTACCATGCAATATGACTTCAAAGGGTCTTCATTTGCTCACCGAACCTCTCCAATCCTATCACTGCTGCGTTTATGTCCCTGTACACATGCTTGATTCTCTTTCGGAGACATAGCAATCCATAGGTTTTAACATACTTAAGAGTCAGGTACATTTTTAGGCGTTTAATATGCGGTGTTGAGTCCATTTCGTTGAGCAAGGAGTAGCTCTTGTCTATTCCATATTTGGCTTAAGGAACTTTATCTGTGCTCATTTCAATCTCTGGTTTTATGCAGCACCCCAACTCACCTTTACCCTTAAACAAGCATAAGTTGGTTTTCTAAATTTGAGACCCTGTTCTGTTCTGTAATTCAGTTCCTGTGTAGCCAAGTTTACATTCCGTGTATTACTGATATCTTATGATGTTTCTTTTTCTGTGTGACTTATTTCAGTTAGAATCATTGTACCTGAATCCACTCATTGTGCTGCTACGGGCCTGATGACATAGATTTCACTGCTGAGTGATACTGCATTGTACGTAAGTACCACAAGTTCTTTATCCATTTTTCACTTTCTGTGATATTGAACTTGTACGGTAAACGAGGTTCTTGTAAACAGAGGCGTCCCAAACTTTGGGGTGGCTGTGTCTTTTTCATTTTAATTTCCCTAAGCTATAGGACCATAAGTGGAAGTGCCCTAGGCTCTGTTGCTTTGTTTTTTAGATGTTTCAGGAAACACCATACACTTCTCCAGAGTGTCTGTTGGCAATTTACATCCCGCCCATCAGCATAACAAGGCTCCCAGTTCTCCATGGCCTGTCCTGCCGTTCTGGATTTTCCACTTTTTTCAGATGGCCCTTTTGACTGGGGGGAAGTAAGACTTCATTGTAGTGCAGATTTCCTTTGCAAGCTTGCTTGGTTGGCCAAAAAGGGCGTATGCGTTTTTTCCTGAATATATTCAGGAAAAAACGCATACGCCCTTTTTGGCCAAGTGCATCATTGTGGACGTTCTGCCTCTTTTCCTATGCTTTCAATGCAATTCCAGTCTACCTCCTGAAATCGGTTTCCTGCAATTCTGCCCCGCTTTCAAGTCCTCTTGGCAGCCTTACTTCAGTATATTTTTGTACGATAGCTGTCATTTATAACTCTGCAGGTTTGTGAATTACAGTGCCCCTGAGCTCCTTTCTTCAACTCGCTTTCTTGTGACCTGGCCGCAACACCGCAGGATGGCTTCAGGCCCTAATCTGGTTCCGGCACGGCACGCTGAGCCTTTGGTTAATTCCTCTTCCTGGTGGGAAACGAGAGTTAAATTTGCCCGTCCAGACACCTCCAGCTAGTCTCTCATTGGTTCTCCCTATTCCTGTTCATCTTCCGCAGAAATTGCAAACTGGGCCAAACAGGAGGTTAAAGGCGCTGACTCTCCAAGTGGGGATAGTGTTAGTAAAGCGTCTGGAATGTTGCACCCGAGTACCAGGGGAGGAAAACTGAGACATATTTGAACACGTCTCCCATTCACACGGTTGATCATACTCTGGGTTCCACATGCATGTTATAGCTGAAGGAAGAATACCTTAAACCTGGGTAGTTGAAACCCGTGGAATGGGTACCATGCAATATGACTTCAAAGGGTCTTCATTTGCTCACCGAACCTCTCCAATCCTATCACTGCTGCGTTTATGCCCCTGTACACATGCTTGATTCTCTTTCGGAGACATAGCAATCCATAGGTTTTAAGATACTTAAGAGTCAGGTACATTCTTAGGCGTTTAATATGCGGTGTTGAGTCCATTTCGTTGAGCAAGGAGTAGCTCTTGTCTATTCCGTATTTGGCTTAAGGAACTTTATCTGTGCTCATTTCAATCTCTGGTTTTATGCAGCACCCCAACTCACCTTTACCCTTAAACAAGCATAAGTTGGTTTTCTAAATTTGAGATCCTGTTCTGTTTTGGAATTCAGTTCCTGTGTAGCCCAGTTTACATTCCGTGTATTAGTGATATCTTATGATGTTTCTTTTTCTGTGTGACTTATTTCAGTTAGAATCATCGTACCTGAATCCACTCATTATGCTGCTATGGGCCAGATGACATAGATTTCATTGCTGAGTGATACTGCATTGTACGTAAGTACCACAAGTTCTTTATCCATTTTTCACTTTCTGCGAGGTTGAACTTGTACTGTAAATGAGGTTCTTGTAAACAGAGGCGTCCCAAACTTTGGGGTGGCTGTGTCTTTTTGATTTTAATTTCCCTAAGCTATAGGACGATAAGTGGAAGTGCCCTAGGCTCTGTTGCTTTGTTTTTTAGATGTTTCTGGAAACACCATACACTTCTCCCGAGTGTCTGTTGGCAAGTTACATCCCGCCCATCAGCATAACAAGGCTCCCAGTTCTCCATGGCCTGTCCTGCCTTTCTGGATTTTACACTTTTTTCAGATGGCCCTTTTGACCGGCGGGGGTGGGAAGTCAGACTTCATTGTAGTGCAGATTTCCTTTGCAAGCTTGCTTGGTTGGCCAAAAAGGGCGTATACGTTTTTTTCCTGAATATATTCAGGAAAAAACGCATACGCCCTTTTTGGCCAAGTGCATCATTGTGGACGTTCTGCCTCTTTTCCTATGCTTTCAATGCAATTCCAGTCTACCTCCTGAAATCGGTTTCCTGCAATTCTGCCCCGCTTTCAAGTCCTCTTGGCAGCCTTACTTCAGTATATTTTTGGACGATAGCTGTCATTTATAACTCTGCAGGTTTGTGAATTACAGTGCCCCTGAGCTCCTTTCTTCAACTCCTTTTCTTGTGAGCTGGCCGCAACATCACAGGATGGCTTCAGGCCCTAATCTGGTTCCGGCACGGCACGCTGAGCCTTTGGTTATTTCCTCTTCCTGGCGGGAAATGAGAGTTAAATTTGCCCGTCCAGACACCTCCAGCTAGTCTCTCATTGGTTCTCGCTATTCCTGTTCATCTTCCGCAGAAATTGCAAACTGGGCCAAACAGGAGGTTAAAGGGACTGACTCTCCAAGTCGGGAGAGTGTTAGTAAAGCGTCTGGAATGTTGCACCCGAGTACCAGGGTACGAAAACTGAGACATATTTGAACAGGTCTCCCGATCACATGGTTGATCATACTCTAGGTTCCACATGCATGTTTTAGCTGAAGGAAGAATACCTTAAACCTGGGTAGTTGAAACCCGTGGAATGGGTACCATGCAATATGACTTCAAAGGGTCTTCATTTGCTCACCGAACCTCTCCAATCCTATCACTGCTGCGTTTATGTCCCTGTACACATGCTTGATTCTCTTTCGGAGACATAGCAATCCATAGGTTTTAAGATACTTACTAGTCAGGTACATTCTTAGGCGTTTAATATGCGGTGTTGAGTCCATTTCGTTGAGCAAGGAGTAGCTCTTGTCTATTCCATATTTGGCTTAAGGAACTTTATCTGTGCTCATTTCAATCTCTGGTTTTATGCAGCACCCCAACTCACCTTTCCCCTTAAGCAATCATAAGTTGGTTTTCTAAATTTGAGACCCTGTTCTGTTTTGGAATTCAGTTCCTGTGTAGCCCAGTTTACATTCCGTGTATTACTGATATCTTATGATGTTTCCTTTTCTGTGTGACTTATTTCAGTTAGAATCATCATACCTGAATCCACTCATTGTGCTGCTACGGGCCAGATGACATAGATTTCATTGCTGAGTGACATTGTTTTGTAAGTAAATACCACAACTTCTTTATCCATTTTTCACTTTCTGGGATGTTGAACTTGTAATGTAAACGAGGTTCTTGTAAACAGAGGCGTCCCAAACTTTGGGGTGGCTGTGTCTTTTTTATTTTAATTTTCCTAATCTATAGGACCATAAGTGGAAGTGCCCTAGGCTCTGTTGCTTTGTTTTTTAGATGTTTCAGGAAACACCATACACTTCTCCCGAGTGTCTGTTGGCAATTTACATCCCGCCCATCAGCATAACAAGGCTCCCAGTTCCCCATGGCCTGTCCTGCCTTTCTGGATTTTACACTTTTTTCCGATGGCCCTTTTGACCGGGGGGAAGTGAGACTTCATTGTAGTGCAGATTTCCTTTGCAAGCTTGCTTGGTTGGCCAAAAAGTGCGTATGCATTTTTTCCTGAATATATTCAGGAAAAAATGCATACGCCCTTTTTGGCCAAGTGCATCATTGTGGACGTTCTGCCTGTTTTCCTATGCTTTCAATGCAATTCCAGTCTACCTCCTGAAATCGGTTTCCTGCAATTCTGCCCCGCTTTCAAGTCCTCTTGGCAGCCTTACTTCAGTATATTTTTGGACGATAGTTGTCATTTATAACTCTGCAGGTTTGTGAATTACAGTGCCCCTGAGCTCCTTTCTTCAACTCGTTTTCTTGTGAGCTGGCCGCAACACCGCAGGATGGCTTCAGGCCCTAATCTGGTTCCGGCACGGCACGCTGAGCCTTTGGTTATTTCCTCTTCCTGGTGGGAAATGAGAGTTAAATTTGCCCGTCCAGACACCTCCAGCTAGTCTCTCATTGGTTCTCGCTATTCCTGTTCATCTTCCACAGAAATTGCAAACTGGGCCAAACAGGAGGTTAAAGGGACTGACTCTCCAAGTCGGGAGAGTGTTAGTAAAGCGTCTGGAATGTTGCACCCGAGTACCAGGATACGAAAACTGAGACATATTTGAACACGTCTCCCGATCACATGGTTGATCATACTCTAGGTTCCACATGCATGTTTTAGCTAAAGGAAGAATACCTTTAACCTGGGTAGTTGAAACCCGTGGAATGGGTACCATGCAATATGACTTCAAAGGGTCTTCATTTGCTCACCGAACCTCTCCAATCCTATCACTGCTGCGTTTATGCCCCTGTACACATGCTTGATTCTCTTTTGGAGACATAGCAATCCATAGGTTTTAAGATACTTACTAGTCAGGTACATTCTTAGGCGTTTAATATGGGGTGTTGAGTCCATTTCGTTGAGCAAGGAGTAGCTCTTGTCTATTCCATATTTGGCTTAAGGAACTTTATCTGTGCTCATTTCAATCTCTGGTTTTATGCAGCACCCCAACTCACCTTTCCCCTTAAGCAAGCATAAGTTGGTTTTCTAAATTTGAGACCCTGTTCTGTTTTGGAATTCAGTTCCTGTGTAGCCAAGTTTACATTCCGTGTATTAGTGATATCTTATGATGTTTCTTTTTCTGTGTGACTTATTTCAGTTAGAATCATCGTACCTGAATCCACTCATTGTGCTGCTACGGGCCTGATGACATAGATTTCATTGCTGAGTGATACTGCATTGTACGTAAGTACCACAAGTTCTTTATCCATTTTTCACTTTCTGCGATGTTGAACTTGTACTGTAAATGAGGTTCTTGTAAACAGAGGCGTCCCAAACTTCGGGGTGGCTGTGTCTTTTTGATTTTAATTTCCCTAAGCTATAGGACCATAAGTGGAAGTGCCCTAGGCTCTGTTGCTTTGTTTTTTAGATGTTTCAGGAAACACCATACACTTCTCCTGAGTGTCTGTTGGCAATTTACATCCCGCCCATCAGCATACCAAGGCTCCCAGTTCTCCATGGCCTGTCCTGCCTTTCTGGATTTTACACTTTTTTCCGATGGCCCTTTTGACCGGGGGGAAGTGAGACTTCATTGTAGTGCAGATTTCCTTTGCAAGCTTGCTTGGTTGGCCAAAAAGGGCGTATGAGTTTTTTCCTGAATATATTCAGGAAAAAACGCATACGCCCTTTTTGGCCAAGTGCATCATTGTGGACGTTCTGCCTCTTTTCCTATGCTTTCGATGCAATTCCAGTCTACCTCCTGAAATCGGTTTCCTGCAATTCTGCCCCGCTTTCAAGTCCTCTTGGCAGCCTTACTTCAGTATATTTTTGGACGATAGCTGTCATTTATAACTCTGCAGGTTTGTGAATTACAGTGCCCCTGAGCTCCTTTCTTCAACTCGCTTTCTTGTGAGCTGGCCGCAACACCGCAGGATGGCTTCAGGCCCTAATCTGGTTCCGGCACGGCACGCTGAGCCTTTGGTTATTTCCTCTTCCTGGTGGGAAATGAGAGTTAAATTTGCCCGTCCAGACACCTCCAGCTAGTCTCTCATTGGTTCTCCCTATTCCTGTTCATCTTCCGCAGAAATTGCAAATTGGGCCAAACAGGAGGTTAAAGGCGCTGACTCTCCAAGTGGGGAGAGTGTTAGTAAAGCATCTGGAATGTTGCACCCGAGTACCAAGGGAGGAAAACTGAGACATATTTGAACACTTCTCCCGTTCACATGGTTGATCATACTCTGGGTTCCACAGGCAAGTTTCAGCTGAAGGAAGAATACCTTAAACCTGGAGAGTTGAGACCCGTGGAATGGGTACCATGCAATATGACTTCAAAGGGTCTTCATTTGCTCACCGAACCTCTCCAATCCTATCACTGCTGCGTTTATGCCCCTGGACACACGCTTGATTCTCTTATGGAGACATAGCAATCCATAGGTTTTAAGATACTTACTAGTCAGGTACATTCTTAAGCGTTTAATATGGGGTGTTGAGTCCATTTCGTTGAGCAAGGAGTAGCTCTTGTCTATTCCATATTTGGCTTAAGGAACTTTATCTGTGCTCATTTCAATCTCTGGTTTTATGCAGCACCCCAACTCACCTTTCCCCTTAAGCAAGCATAAGTTGGTTTTCTAAATTTGAGACCCTGTTCTGTTTTGGAATTCAGTTCCTGTGTAGCCAAGTTTACATTCCGTGTATTAGTGATATCTTATGATGTTTCTTTTTCTGTGTGACTTATTTCAGTTAGAATCATCGTACCTGAATCCACTCATTATGCTGCTACGGGCCTGATGACATAGATTTCATTGCTGAGTGATACTGCATTGTACGTAAGTACCACAAGTTCTTTATCCATTTTTCACTTTCTGTGATAGAGAACTTGTACGGTAAACGAGGTTCTTGTAAACAGAGGCGTCCCAAATTTTGGGGTGGCTGTGTCTTTTTGATTTTAATTTCCCTAAGCTATAGGACCATAAGTGAAAGTGCCCTAGGCTCTGTTGCTTTGTTTCTTAGATGTTTCAGGAAACACCATACACTTCTCCCGAGTGGCTGTTGGCAATTTACATCCCGCCCATCAGCATAACAAGGCTCCCAGTTCTCCATGGCCTGTCCTGCCTTTCTGGATTTTACACTTTTTTCAGATAGCCCTTTTGACCGGGGGGAAGTGAGACTTCATTGTAGTGCAGATTTCCTTTGCAAGTTTGCTTGGTTGGCCAAAAAGGGCGTATGCGTTTTTTCCTGAATATATTCAGGAAAAAACGCATACGCCCTTTTGGGCCAAGTGCATCATTGTGGACGTTCTGCCTCTTTTCCTATGCTTTCAATGCAATTCCAGTCTACCTCCTGAAATCGGTTTCCTGCAATTCTGCCCCGCTTTCAAGTCCTCTTGGCAGCCTTACTTCAGTATATTTTTGGACGATAGCTGTCATTTATAACTCTGCAGGTTTGTGAATTACAGTGCCCCTGAGCTCCTTTCTTCAACTCGCTTTCTTGTGACCTGGCCGCAACACCGCAGGATGGCTTCAGGCCCTAATCTGGTTCCGGCACGGCACGCTGAGCCTTTGGTTAATTCCCCTTCCTGGTGGGAAACGAGAGTTAAATTTGCCCGTCCAGACACCTCCAGCTAGTCTCTCATTGGTTCTCCCTATTCCTGTTCATCTTCCGCAGAAATTGCAAACTGGGCCAAACAGGAGGTTAAAGGCGCTGACTCTCCAAGTGGGGAGAGTGTTAGTAAAGCGTCTGGAATGTTGCACCCGAGTACCAGGGGAGGAAAACTGAGACATATTTGAACACGTCTCCCGTTCACACGGTTGATCATACTCTGGGTTCCACATGCATGTTATAGCTGAAGGAAGAATACCTTAAACCTGGGTAGTTGGGACCCGTGGAATGGGTACCATGCAATATGACTTCAAAGGGTCTTCATTTGCTCACCGAACCTCTCCAATCCTATCACTGCTGCGTTTATGCCCCTGTACACATGCTTGATTCTCTTTCGGAGACATAGCAATCCATAGGTTTTAAGATACTTAAGAGTCAGGTACATTCTTAGGCGTTTAATATGCGGTGTTGAGTCCATTTCGTTGAGCAAGGAGTAGCTCTTGTCTATTCCGTATTTGGCTTAAGGAACTTTATCTGTGCTCATTTCAATCTCTGGTTTTATGCAGCACCCCAACTCACCTTTACCCTTAAGCAAGCATAAGTTGGTTTTCTAAATTTGAGACCCTGTTCTGTTTTGGAATTCAGTTCCTGTGTAGCCCAGTTTACATTCCGTGTATTACTGATATCTTATGATGTTTCCTTTTCTGTGTGACTTATTTCAGTTAGAATCATCGTACCTGAATCCACTCATTATGCTGCTACGGGCCTGATGACATAGATTTCATTGCTGAGTGATACTGCATTGTACGTAAGTACCACAAGTTCTTTATCCATTTTTCACTTTCTGCGATGTTGAACTTGTACTGTAAATGAGGTTCTTGGAAACAGAGGCGTCCCAAACTTTGGGGTGGCTGTGTCTTTTTGATTTTAATTTCCCTAAGCTATAGGACCATTAGTGGAAGTGCCCTAGGCTCTGTTGCTTTGTTTTTTAGATGTTTCAGGAAACACCATACACTTCTCCCGAGTGTCTGTTGGCAATTTACATCCCGCCCATAAGCATACCAAGGCTCCCAGTTCTCCATGGCCTGTCCTGCCTTTCTGGATTTTACACTTTTTTCCGATGGCCGTTTTGACCGGGGGGAAGTGAGACTTCATTGTAGTGCAGATTTCCTTTGCAAGCTTGCTTGGTTGGCCAAAAAGGGCGTATGCGTTTTTTCCTGAATATATTCAGGAAAAAACGCATACGCCCTTTTTGGCCAAGTGCATCATTGTGGACGTTCTGCCTCTTTTCCTATGCTTTCAATGCAATTCCAGTCTACCTCCTGAAATCGGTTTCCTGCAATTCTGCCCCGCTTTCAAGTCCTCTTGGCAGCCTTACTTCAGTATATTTTTGGACGATAGCTGTCATTTATAACTCTGCAGGTTGTGAATTACAGTGCCCCTGAGCTCCTTTCTTCAACTCGCTTTCTTGTGACCTGGCCGCAACACCGCAGGATGGCTTCAGTCCCTAATCTGGTTCCGGCACGGCACGCTGAGCCTTTGGTTAATTCCTCTTCCTGGTGGGAAACGAGAGTTAAATTTGCCCGTCCAGACACCTCCAGCTAGTCTCTCATTGGTTCTCCCTATTCCTGTTCATCTTCCGCAGAAATTGCAAACTGGGCCAAACAGGAGGTTAAAGGCGCTGACTCTCCAAGTGGGGAGAGTGTTAGTAAAGCGTCTGGAATGTTGCACCCGAGTACCAGGGGAGGAATACTGAGACATATTTGAACACGTCTCCCGTTCACACGGTTGATCATACTCTGGGTTCCACATGCATGTTTTAGCTGAAGGAAGAATACCTTAAACCTGGGTAGTTGAAACCCGTGGAATGGGTACCATGCAATATGACTTCAAAGGGTCTTCATTTGCTCACCGAACCTCTCCAATCCTATCACTGCTGCGTTTATGCCCCTGTACACACGCTTGATTCTCTTTTGGAGACATAGCAATCCATAGGTTTTAAGATACTTACTAGTCAGGTACATTCTTAGGCGTTTAATATGGGGTGTTGAGTCCATTTCGTTGAGCAAGGAGTAGCTCTTGTCTATTCCATATTTGGCTTAAGGAACTTTATCTGTGCTCATTTCAATCTCTGGTTTTATGCAGCACCCCAACTCACCTTTCCCCTTAAGCAAGCATAAGTTGGTTTTCTAAATTTGAGACCCTGTTCTGTTTTGGAATTCAGTTCCTCTGTAGCCAAGTTTACATTCCGTGTATTACTGATATCTTATGATGTTTCTTTTTCTGTGTGACTTATTTCAGTTAGAATCATCGTACCTGAATCCACTCATTATGCTGCTACGGGCCAGATGACATAGATTTCATTGCTGAGTGACATTGCTTTGTAAGTAAATACCACAACTTCTTTATCCATTTTTCACTTTCTGCGATGTTGAACTTGTAATGTAAACGAGGTTCTTGTAAACAGAGGCGTCCCAAACTTTGGGGTGGCTGTGTCTTTTTAATTTTAATTTTCCTAAGCTATAGGACCATAAGTGGAAGTGCCCTAGGCTCTGTTGCTTTGTTTTTTAGATGTTTCAGGAATCACCATACACTTCTCCCCAGTGTCTGTTGGCAATTTACATCCCGCCCATCAGCATAACAA
The DNA here is from genome assembly GCF_963455315.2 of Globicephala melas. Taxonomy (NCBI): domain Eukaryota; kingdom Metazoa; phylum Chordata; class Mammalia; order Artiodactyla; family Delphinidae; genus Globicephala; species Globicephala melas. Next base: position 409,668 of record NW_027207345.1, read on the forward strand.
GGCTCCCAGTTCCCCATGGCCTGTCCTGCCTTTCTGGATTTTACACTTTTTTCCGATGGCCCTTTTGACCGGGGGGAAGTGAGACTTCATTGTAGTGCAGATTTCCTTTGCAAGCTTGCTTGGTTGGACAAAAAGCGCGTATGCATTTTTTCCTGAATATATTCAGGAAAAAATGCATACGCCCTTTTTGGCCAAGTGCATCATTGTGGACGTTCTGCCTCTTTTCCTATGCTTTCAATGCAATTCCAGTCTACCTCCTGAAATCGGTTTCCTGCAATTCTGCCCCGCTTTCAAGTCCTCTTGGCAGCCTTACTTCAGTATATTTTTGGACGATAGCTGTCATTTATAACTCTGAAGGTTTGTGAATTACAGTGCCCCTGAGCTCCTTTCTTCAACTCACTTTCTTGTGACCTGGCCGCAACACCGCAGGATGGCTTCAGGCCCTAATCTGGTTCCGGCACGGCACGCTGAACCTTTGGTTAATTCCTCTTCCTGGTGGGAAATGAGAGTTAAATTTGCCCGTCCAGACACCTCCAGCTAGTCTCTCATTGGTTCTCGCTATTCCTGTTCATCTTCCACAGAAATTGCAAACTGGGCCAAATAGGAGTTTAAAGGGACTGACTCTCCAAGTTGGGAGAGTGTTAGTAAAGCGTCTGGAATGTTGCACCCGAGTACCAGGGTACGAAAACTGAGACATATTTGAACACGTCTCCCGATCACATGGTTGATCGTACTCTAGGTTCCACATGCATGTTTTAGCTGAAGGAAGAATACCTTAAACCTGGGTAGTTGAAACCCGTGGAATGGGTACCATGCAATATGACTTCAAAGGGTCTTCATTTGCTCACCGAACCTCTCCAATCCTATTACTGCTGCGTTTATGCCCCTGTACACATGCTTGATTCTCTTTTGGAGACATAGCAATCCATAGGTTTTAAGATACTTACTAGTCAGGTACATTCTTAGGCGTTTAATATGGGGTGTTGAGTCCATTTCGTTGAGCAAGGAGTAGCTCTTGTCTATTCCATATTTGGCTTAAGGAACTTTATCTGTGCTCATTTCAATCTCTGGTTTTATGCAGCACCGCAACTCACCTTTCCCCTTAAGCAAGCATAAGTTGGTTTTCTAAATTTGAGACCCTGTTCTGTTTTGGAATTCAGTTCCTGTGTAGCCAAGTTTACATTCCGTGTATTACTGATATCTTATGATGTTTCTTTTTCTGTGTGACTTATTTCAGTTAGAATCATCGTACCTGAATCCACTCATTATGCTGCTACGGGCCAGATGACATAGATTTCATTGCTGAGTGACATTGCTTTGTAAGTAAATACCACAACTTCTTTATCCATTTTTCACTTTCTGCGATGTTGAACTTGTAATGTAAACGAGGTTCTTGTAAACAGAGGCGTCCCAAATTTTGGGGTGGCTGTGTCTTTTTAATTTTAATTTTCCTAAGCTATAGGACCATAAGTGGAAGTGCCCTAGGCTCTGTTGCTTTGTTTTTTAGATGTTTCAGGAATCACCATACACTTCTCCCGAGTGTCTGTTGGCAATTTACATCCCGCCCATCAGCATAACAAGGCTCCCAGTTCCCCATGGCCTGTCCTGCCTTTCTGGATTTTACACTTTTTTCCGATGGCCCTTTTGACCGGGGGGAAGTGAGACTTCATTGTAGTGCAGATTTCCTTTGCAAGCTTGCTTGGTTGGACAAAAAGCGCGTATGCATTTTTTCCTGAATATATTCAGGAAAAAATGCATACGCCCTTTTTGGCCAAGTGCATCATTGTGGACGTTCTGCCTCTTTTCCTATGCTTTCAATGCAATTCCAGTCTACCTCCTGAAATCGGTTTCCTGCAATTCTGCCCCGCTTTCAAGTCCTCTTGGCAGCCTTACTTCAGTATATTTTTGGACGATAGCTGTCATTTATAACTCTGAAGGTTTGTGAATTACAGTGCCCCTGAGCTCCTTTCTTCAACTCGCTTTCTTGTGACCTGGCCGCAACACCGCAGGATGGCTTCAGGCCCTAATCTGGTTCCGGCACGGCACGCTGAACCTTTGGTTAATTCCTCTTCCTGGTGGGAAATGAGAGTTAAATTTGCCCGTCCAGACACCTCCAGCTAGTCTCTCATTGGTTCTCGCTATTCCTGTTCATCTTCCACAGAAATTGCAAACTGGGCCAAACAGGAGTTTAAAGGGACTGACTCTCCAAGTCGGGAGAGTGTTAGTAAAGCGTCTGGAATGTTGCACCCGAGTACCAGGGTACGAAAACTGAGACATATTTGAACACGTCTCCCGATCACATGGTTGATCATACTCTAGGTTCCACATGCATGTTTTAGCTGAAGGAAGAATACCTTTAACCTGGGTAGTTGAAACCCGTGGAATGGGTACCATGCAATATGACTTCAAAGGGTCTTCATTTGCTCACCGAACCTCTCCAATCCTATTACTGCTGCGTTTATGCCCCTGTACACATGCTTGATTCTCTTTTGGAGACATAGCAATCCATAGGTTTTAAGATACTTACTAGTCAGGTACATTCTTAGGCGTTTAATATGGGGTGTTGAGTCCATTTCGTTGAGCAAGGAGTAGCTCTTGTCTATTCCATATTTGGCTTAAGGAACTTTATCTGTGCTCATTTCAATCTCTGGTTTTATGCAGCACCCCAACTCACCTTTCCCCTTAAGCAAGCATAAGTTGGTTTTCTAAATTTGAGACCCTGTTCTGTTTTGGAATTCAGTTCCTGTGTAGCCAAGTTTACATTCCGTGTATTAGTGATATCTTATGATGTTTCTTTTTCTGTGTGACTTATTTCAGTTAGAATCATCGTACCTGAATCCACTCATTATGCTGCTACGGGCCTGATGACATAGATTTCATTGCTGAGTGATACTGCATTGTACGTAAGTACCACAAGTTCTTTATCCATTTTTCACTTTCTGCGATGTTGAACTTGTACTGTAAATGAGGTTCTTGTAAACAGAGGCGTCCCAAACTTTCGGGTGGCTGTGTCTTTTTGATTTTAATTTCCCTAAGCTATAGGACCATTAGTGGAAGTGCCCTAGGCTCTGTTGCTTTGTTTTTTAGATGTTTCAGGAAACACCATACACTTCTCCCGAGTGTCTGTTGGCAATTTACATCCCGCCCATAAGCATACCAAGGCTCCCAGTTCTCCATGGCCTGTCCTGCCTTTCTGGATTTTACACTTTTTTCCGATGGCCGTTTTGACCGGGGGGAAGTGAGACTTCATTGTAGTGCAGATTTCCTTTGCAAGCTTGCTTGGTTGGCCAAAAAGGGCGTATGCGTTTTTTCCTGAATATATTCAGGAAAAAACGCATACGCCCTTTTTGGCCAAGTGCATCATTGTGGACGTTCTGCCTCTTTTCCTATGCTTTCAATGCAATTCCAGTCTACCTCCTGAAATCGGTTTCCTGCAATTCTGCCCCGCTTTCAAGTCCTCTTGGCAGCCTTACTTCAGTATATTTTTGGACGATAGCTGTCATTTATAACTCTGCAGGTTGTGAATTACAGTGCCCCTGAGCTCCTTTCTTCAACTCGCTTTCTTGTGACCTGGCCGCAACACCGCAGGATGGCTTCAGTCCCTAATCTGGTTCCGGCACGGCACGCTGAGCCTTTGGTTAATTCCTCTTCCTGGTGGGAAACGAGAGTTAAATTTGCCCGTCCAGACACCTCCAGCTAGTCTCTCATTGGTTCTCCCTATTCCTGTTCATCTTCCGCAGAAATTGCAAACTGGGCCAAACAGGAGGTTAAAGGCGCTGACTCTCCAAGTGGGGAGAGTGTTAGTAAAGCGTCTGGAATGTTGCACCCGAGTACCAGGGGAGGAATACTGAGACATATTTGAACACGTCTCCCGTTCACACGGTTGATCATACTCTGGGTTCCACATGCATGTTTTAGCTGAAGGAAGAATACCTTAAACCTGGGTAGTTGAAACCCGTGGAATGGGTACCATGCAATATGACTTCAAAGGGTCTTCATTTGCTCACCGAACCTCTCCAATCCTATCACTGCTGCGTTTAAGCCCCTGTACACACGCTTGATTCTCTTTTGGAGACATAGCAATCCATAGGTTTTAAGATACTTACTAGTCAGGTACATTCTTAGGCGTTTAATATGGGGTGTTGAGTCCATTTCGTTGAGCAAGGAGTAGCTCTTGTCTATTCCATATTTGGCTTAAGGAACTTTATCTGTGCTCATTTCAATCTCTGGTTTTATGCAGCACCCCAACTCACCTTTCCCCTTAAGCAAGCATAAGTTGGTTTTCTAAATTTGAGACCCTGTTCTATTTTGGGGTGGCTGTGTCTTTTTGATTTTAATTTCCCTAAGCTATAGGACCATAAGTGGAAGTGCCCTAGGCTCTGTTGCTTTGTTTTTTAGATGTTTCAGGAAACACCATACACTTCTCCGGAGTGTTTGTTGGCAATTTACATCCCGCCCATCAGCATACCAAGGCTCCCAGTTCTTCATGGCCTGTCCTGCCTTTCTGGATTTTACACTTTTTTCCGATGGCCCTTTTGACTGGGGGGAAGTGAGACTTCATTGTAGTGCAGATTTCCTTTGCAAGCTTGCTTGGTTGGCCAAAAAGGGCGTATGCGTTTTTTCCTGAATATATTCAGGAAAAAACGCATACGCCCTTTTTGGCCAAGTGCATCATTGTGGACGTTCTGCCTCTTTTCCTATGCTTTCAATGCAATTCCAGTCTACCTCCTGAAATCGGTTTCCTGCAATTCTGCCCCGCTTTCAAGTCCTCTTGGCAGCCTTACTTCAGTATATTTTTGGACGATAGCTGTCATTTATAACTCTGCAGGTTTGTGAATTACAGTGCCCCTGAGCTCCTTTCTTCAACTCGCTTTCTTGTGACCTGGCCGCAACACCGCAGGATGGCTTCAGGCCCTAATCTGGTTCCGGCACGGCACGCTGAGCCTTTGGTTAATTCCCCTTCCTGGTGGGAAACGAGAGTTAAATTTGCCCGTCCAGACACCTCCAGCTAGTCTCTCATTGGTTCTCCCTATTCCTGTTCATCTTCCGCGGAAATTGCAAACTGGGCCAAACAGGAGGTTAAAGGCGCTGACTCTCCAAGTGGGGAGAGTGTTAGTAAAGCGTCTGGAATGTTGCACCCGAGTACCAGGGGAGGAAAACTGAGACATATTTGAACACGTCTCCCGTTCACACGGTTGATCATACTCTGGGTTCCACATGCATGTTATAGCTGAAGGAAGAATACCTTAAACCTGGGTAGTTGGGACCCGTGGAATGGGTACCATGCAATATGACTTCAAAGGGTCTTCATTTGCTCACCGAACCTCTCCAATCCTATCACTGCTGCGTTTATGCCCCTGTACACATGCTTGATTCTCTTTCGGAGATATAGTAATCCATAGGTTTTAAGATACTTAAGAGTCAGGTACATTCTTAGGCGTTTAATATGCGGTGTTGAGTCCATTTCGTTGAGCAAGGAGTAGCTCTTGTCTATTCCATATTTGGCTTAAGGAACTTTATCTGTGCTCATTTCAATCTCTGGTTTTATGCAGCACCCCAACTCACCTTTCCCCTTAAGCAAGCATAAGTTGGTTTTCTAAATTTGAGACCCTGTTCTGTTTTGGAATTCAGTTCCTGTGTAGCCCAGTTTACATTCCGTGTATTACTGATATCTTATGATGTTTCCTTTTCTGTGTGACTTATTTCAGTTAGAATCATCGTACCTGAATCCACTCATTATGCTGCTACGGGCCTGATGACATAGATTTCATTGCTGAGTGATACTGCATTGTACGTAAGTACCACAAGTTCTTTATCCATTTTTCACTTTCTGTGATATTGAACTTGTACGGTAAACGAGGTTCTTGTAAACAGAGGCGTCCCAAACTTTGGGGTGGCTGTGTCTTTTTCATTTTAATTTCCCTAAGCTATAGGACCATAAGTGGAAGTGCCCTAGGCTCTGTTGCTTTGTTTTTTAGATGTTTCAGGAAACACCATACACTTCTCCCGAGTGTCTGTTGGCAATTTACATCCCGCCCATCAGCATAACAAGGCTCCCAGTTCTCCATGGCCTGTCCTGCCTTTCTGGATTTTACACTTTTTGCAGATGGCCCTTTTGACCGGGGGGAAGTGAGACTTCATTGTAGTGCAGATTTCCTTTGCAAGCTTGCTTGGTTGGCCAAAAAGGGCGTATGCGTTTTTTCCTGAATATATTCAGGAAAAAACGCATACGCCCTTTTTGGCCAAGTGCATCATTGTGGACGTTCTGCCTCTTTTCCTATGCTTTCAATGCAATTCCAGTCTACCTCCTGAAATCGGTTTCCTGCAATTCTGCCCCGTTTTCAAGTCCTCTTGGCAGCCTTACTTCAGTATATTTTTGGACGATAGCTGTCATTTATAACTCAGCAGGTTTGTGAATTACAGTGCCCCTGAGCTCCTTTCTTCAACTCGCTTTCTTGTGACCTGGCCGCAACACCGCAGGATGGCTTCAGTCCCTAATCTGGTTCCGGCACGGCACGCTGAGCCTTTGGTTAATTCCTCTTCCTGGTGGGAAACGAGAGTTAAATTTGCCCGTCCAGACACCTCCAGCTAGTCTCTCATTGGTTCTCGCTATTCCTGTTCATCTTCCGCAGAAATTGCAAACTGGGCCAAACAGGAGGTTAAAGGCGCTGACTCTCCAAGTGGGGAGAGTGTTAGTAAAGCGTCTGGAATGTTGCACCCGAGTACCAGGGGAGGAATACTGAGACATATTTGAACACGTCTCCCGTTCACACGGTTGATCATACTCTGGGTTCCACATGCATGTTTTAGCTGAAGGAAGAATACCTTAAACCTGGGTAGTTGAAACCCGTGGAATGGGTACCATGCAATATGACTTCAAAGGGTCTTCATTTGCTCACCGAACCTCTCCAATCCTATCACTGCTGCGTTTATGCCCCTGTACACACGCTTGATTCTCTTTTGGAGACATAGCAATCCATAGGTTTTAAGATACTTACTAGTCAGGTACATTCTTAGGCGTTTAATATGGGGTGTTGAGTCCATTTCGTTGAGCAAGGAGTAGCTCTTGTCTATTCCATATTTGGCTTAAGGAACTTTATCTGTGCTCATTTCAATCTCTGGTTTTATGCAGCACCCCAACTCACCTTTCCCCTTAAGCAAGCATAAGTTGGTTTTCTAAATTTGAGACCCTGTTCTGTTTTGGAAATCAGTTCCTGTGTAGCCAAGTTTACATTCCGTGTATTACTGATATCTTATGATGTTTCTTTTTCTGTGTGACTTATTTCAGTTAGAATCATCGTACCTGAATCCACTCATTATGCTGCTACGGGCCAGATGACATAGATTTCATTGCTGAGTGACATTGCTTTGTAAGTAAATACCACAACTTCTTTATCCATTTTTCACTTTCTGCGATGTTGAACTTGTAATGTAAACGAGGTTCTTGTAAACAGAGGCGTCCCAAACTTTGGGGTGGCTGTGTCTTTTTGATTTTAATTTCCCTAAGCTATAGGACCATAAGTGGAAGTGCCCTAGGCTCTGTTGCTTTGTTTTTTAGATGTTTCAGGAAACACCATACACTTCTCCTGAGTATCTGTTGGCAATTTACATCCCGCCCATCAGCATACCAAGGCTCCCAGTTCTCCATGGCCTGTCCTGCCTTTCTGGATTTTACACTTTTTTCAGATGGCCCTTTTGACCGGGGGGAAGTGAGACTTCATTGTAGTGCAGATTTCCTTTGCAAGCTTGCTTGGTTGGCCAAAAAGGGCGTATGCGTTTTTTCCTGAATATATTCAGGAAAAAACGCATACGCCCTTTTTGGCCAAGTGCATCATTGTGGACGTTCTGCATCTTTTCCGAAGCTTTCAATGCAATTCCAGTCTACCTCCAGAAATCAGTTTCCTGCAATTCTGCCCCGCTTTCAAGTCCTCTTGGCAGCTTTACTTCAGTATATTTTTGGAAATAGCTGTCATTTATAACTCTGCAGGTTTGTGAATTACAGTGCCCCTGAGCTCCTTTCTTCAACTCGCTTTCTTTTGAGCTGGCCGCAACACCGCAGGATGGCTTCAGGCCCTAATCTGGTTCCGGCACGGCACGCTGAGCCTTTGGTTAGTTCCTCTTCCTGGTGGGAAATGAGAGTTAAATTTGCCCGTCCAGACACCTCCAGCTAGTCTCTCATTGGTTCTCCCTATTCCTGTTCATCTTCCGCAGAAATTGCAAACTGGGCCAAACAGGAGGTTAAAGGCGCTGACTCTCCAAGTGGGGAGAGTGTTAGTAAAGCATCTGGAAAGTTGCACCCGAGTACCAGGGTAGGAAAACTGTGACATATTTGAACACATCTCCCGATCACATGTTTGATCATGCTCTAGGTTCCACATGCATGTTTTAGCTGAAGGAAGAATACCTTAAACCTGGGTAGTTGAAACCCGTGGAATGGGTACCATGCAATATGATTTCAAAGGGTCTTCATTTGCTCACCGAACCTCTCCAATCCTATCACTGCTGCGTTTATGCCCCTGTACACATGCTTGATTCTCTTTAAGAGACAGAGCAATCCATAGGTTTTAAGATACTTACTAGTCAGGTACATTCTTAGGCGTTTAATATGCGGTGTTGAGTCCATTTCGTTGAGCAAGGAGTAGCTCTTGTCTATTCCATATTTGGCTTAAGGAACTTTATCTGTGCTCATTTCAATCTCTGGTTTTATGCAGCACCCCAACTCACCTTTACCCTTAAGCAAGCATAAGTTGGTTTTCTAAATTTGAGACCCTGTTCTGTTCTGTAATTCAGTTCCTGTGTAGCCAAGTTTACATTCCGTGTATTACTGATATCTTATGATGTTTCTTTTTCTGTGTGACTTATTTCAGTTAGAATCATCATACCTGAATCCACTCATTGTGCTGCTAAGGGCCTGATGACATAGATTTCATTGCTGAGTGATATTGCTTTGTAAGTAAATACCACAACTTCTTTATCCATTTTTCACTTTCTGCGATGTTGAACTTGTACTGTAAACGAGGTTCTTGTAAACAGAGGCGTCCCAAACTTTGGGGTGGCTGTGTCTTTTTGATTTTAATTTCCCTAAGCTATAGGACCATAAGTGGAAGTGCCCTAGGCTCTGTTGCTTTGTTTTTTAGATGTTTCAGGAAACACCATACACTTCTCCCGAGTGTCTGTTGGCAATTTACATCCCGCCCATCAGCATAACAAGGCTCCCAGTTCTCCATGGCCTGTCCTGCCTTTATGGATTTTACACTTTTTTCAGATGGCCCTTTTGACCGGGGGGAAGTGAGACTTCATTGTAGTGCAGATTTCCTTTGCAAGCTTGCTTGGTTGGCCAAAAAGTGCGTATGCGTTTTTTCCTGAATATATTCAGGAAAAAACGCATACGCCCTTTTTGGTCAAGTGCATCATTGTGGACGTTCTGCCTCTTTTCCTATGCTTTCAATGCAATTCCAGTCTACCTCCTGAAATCGGTTTCCTGCAATTCTGCCCCGCTTTCAAGTCCTCTTGGCAGCCTTACTTCAGTATATTTTTGGACGATAGCTGTCATTTATAACTCTGCAGGTTTGTGAATTACAGTGCCCCTGAGCTCCTTTCTTCAACTCGTTTTCTTTTGAGCTGGCCGCAACACCACAGGATGGCTTCAGGCCCTAATCTGGTTCCGGCACGGCACGCTGAGCCTTTGGTTAGTTCCTCTTCCTGGTGGGAAATGAGAGTTAAATTTGCCCGTCCAGACACCTCCAGCTAGTCTCTCATTGGTTCTCCCTATTCCTGTTCATCTTCCGCAGAAATTGCAAACTGGGCCAAACAGGAGGTTAAAGGCGCTGACTCTCCAAGTGGGGAGAGTGTTAGTAAAGCGTCTGGAATGTTGCACCCGAGTACCAGGGTACGAAAACTGTGACATATTTGAACACATCTCCCGATCACATGTTTGATCATGCTCTAGGTTCCACATGCATGTTTTAGCTAAAGGAAGAATACCTTAAACCTGGGTAGTTGAAACCCGTGGAATGGGTACCATGCAATATGACTTCAAAGGGTCTTCATTTGCTCACCGAACCTCTCCAATCCTATCACTGCTGCGTTTATGCCCCTGTACACATGCTTGATTCTCTTTCAGAGACATAGCAATCCATAGGTTTTAAGATACTTACTAGTCAGGTACATTCTTAGGCGTTTAATATGGGGTGTTGAGTCCATTTCGTTGAGCAAGGAGTAGCTCTTGTCTATTCCATATTTGGCTTAAGGAACTTTATCTGTGCTCATTTCAATCTCTGGTTTTATGCAGCACCCCAACTCACCTTTCCCCTTAAGCAAGCATAAGTTGGTTTTCTAAATTTGAGACCCTGTTCTGTTCTGTAATTCAGTTCCTGTGTAGCCCAGTTTACATTCCGTGTATTAGTGATATCTTATGATGTTTCTTTTCCTGTGTGACTTATTTCAGTTAGAATCATCGTACATGAATCCACTCATTATGCTGCTACGGGCCTGATGACATAGATTTCATTGCTGAGTGATATTGCTTTGTAAGTAAATACCACAACTTCTTTATCCATTTTTCACTTTCTGCGATGTTGAACTTGTACTGTAAACGAGGTTCTTGTAAACAGAGGCGTCCCAAACTTTGGGGTGGCTGTGTCATTTTGATTTTAATTTCCCTAAGCTATAGGACCGTAAGTGGAAGTGCCCTAGGCTCTGTTGCTTTGTTTTTTAGATGTTTCAGGAAACACCATACACTTCTCCCGAGTGTCTGTTGGCAATTTACATCCCGCCCATCAGCATAACAAGGCTCCCAGTTCTCCATGGCCTGTCCTGCCTTTCTGGATTTTACACTTTTTTCAGATGGCCCTTTTGACCGGGGGGAAGTGAGACTTCATTGTAGTGCAGATTTCCTTTGCAAGCTTGCTTGGTTGGCCAAAAAGGGTGTATGCGTTTTTTCCTGAATATATTCAGGAAAAAACGCATACGCCCTTTTTGGCCAAGTGCATCATTGTGGACGTTCTGCCTCTTTTCCTATGCTTTCAATGCAATTCCAGTCTACCTCCTGAAATCGGTTTCCTGCAATTCTGCCCCGCTTTCAAGTCCTCTTGGCAGCCTTACTTCAGTATATTTTTGGACGATAGCTGTCATTTATAACTCTGCAGGTTTGTGAATTACAGTGCCCCTGAGCTCCTTTCTTCAACTCGCTTTCTTTTGAGCTGGCCGCAACACCGCAGGATGGCTTCAGGCCCTAATCTGGTTCCGGCACGGCACGCTGAGCCTTTGGTTAGTTCCTCTTCCTGGTGGGAAATGAGAGTTAAATTTGCCCGTCCAGACACCTCCAGCTAGTCTCTCATTGGTTCTCCCTATTCCTGTTCATCTTCCGCAGAAATTGCAAACTGGGCCAAACAGGAGGTTAAAGGCGCTGACTCTCCAAGTGGGGAGAGTGTTAGTAAAGCGTCTGGAATGTTGCACCCGAGTACCAGGGTACGAAAACTGTGACATATTTGAACACATCTCCCGATCACATGTTTGATCATGCTCTAGGTTCCACATGCATGTTTTAGCTAAAGGAAGAATACCTTAAACCTGGGTAGTTGAAACCCGTGGAATGGGTACCATGCAATATGACTTCAAAGGGTCTTCATTTGCTCACCGAACCTCTCCAATCCTATCACTGCTGCGTTTATGCCCCTGTACACATGCTTGATTCTCTTTCAGAGACATAGCAATCCATAGGTTTTAAGATACTTACTAGTCAGGTACATTCTTAGGCGTTTAATATGGGGTGTTGAGTCCATTTCGTTGAGCAAGGAGTAGCTCTTGTCTATTCCATATTTGGCTTAAGGAACTTTATCTGTGCTCATTTCAATCTCTGGTTTTATGCAGCACCCCAACTCACCTTTCCCCTTAAGCAAGCATAAGTTGGTTTTCTAAATTTGAGACCCTGTTCTGTTCTGTAATTCAGTTCCTGTGTAGCCCAGTTTACATTCCGTGTATTAGTGATATCTTATGATGTTTCTTTTCCTGTGTGACTTATTTCAGTTAGAATCATCGTACCTGAATCCACTCATTATGCTGCTACGGGCCTGATGACATAGATTTCATTGCTGAGTGATATTGCTTTGTAAGTAAATACCACAACTTCTTTATCCATTTTTCACTTTCTGCGATGTTGAACTTGTACTGTAAACGAGGTTCTTGTAAACAGAGGCGTCCCAAACTTTGGGGTGGCTGTGTCATTTTGATTTTAATTTCCCTAAGCTATAGGACCGTAAGTGGAAGTGCCCTAGGCTCTGTTGCTTTGTTTTTTAGATGTTTCAGGAAACACCATACACTTCTCCCGAGTGTCTGTTGGCAATTTACATCCCGCCCATCAGCATAACAAGGCTCCCAGTTCTCCATGGCCTGTCCTGCCTTTCTGGATTTTACACTTTTTTCAGATGGCCCTTTTGACCGGGGGGAAGTGAGACTTCATTGTAGTGCAGATTTCCTTTGCAAGCTTGCTTGGTTGGCCAAAAAGGGCGTATGCGTTTTTTCCTGAATATATTCAGGAAAAAACGCATACGCCCTTTTTGGCCAAGTGCATCATTGTGGACGTTCTGCCTCTTTTCCTATGCTTTCAATGCAATTCCAGTCTACCTCCTGAAATCGGTTTCCTGCAATTCTGCCCCGCTTTCAAGTCCTCTTGGCAGCCTTACTTCAGTATATTTTTGGACGATAGCTGTCATTTATAACTCTGCAGGTTTGTGAATTACAGTGCCCCTGAGCTCCTTTCTTCAACTCGCTTTCTTTTGAGCTGGCCGCAACACCGCAGGATGGCTTCAGGCCCTAATCTGGTTCCGGCACGGCACGCTGAGCCTTTGGTTAGTTCCTCTTCCTGGTGGGAAATGAGAGTTAAATTTGCCCGTCCAGACACCTCCAGCTAGTCTCTCATTGGTTCTCGCTCTTCCTGTTCATCTTCCGCAGAAATTGCAAACTGGGCTAAACAGGAGGTTAAAGGCTGACTATCCAACTGGGGAGAGTGTTAGTAAAGCGTCTGGAATGTTGCACCCGAGTACCAGGGGAGGAAAACTGAGACATATTTGAACACGTCTCCCTTTCACACTGTTGATAATACTCTGGGTTTCACATGCATGTTTTTGCTGAAGGAAGAATACCTTAAACCTGGGTAGTTGAGACCCGTGGAATGGGTACCATGTAATATGACTTCAAAGGGTCTTCATTTGCTCACCGAACCTCTCCAATCCTATCACTACTGCGTTTATGCCCCTGTACACATGCTTGATTCTCTTTCGGAGACATAGCAATCCATAGGTTTTAAGATACTTACTAGTCAGGTACATTTTTACGTGTTTAATATGCGGTGTTGAGTCCATTTCGTTGAGCAAGGAGTAGCTCTTGTCTATTCCATATTTGGCTTAAGGAACTTTATCTGTGCTCATTTCAATCTCTGGTTTTATGCAGCACCCCAACTCACCTTTCCCCTTAAGCAAGCATAAGTTGGTTTTCTAAATTTGAGACCCTGTTCTGTTCTGTAATTCAGTTCCTGTGTAGCCAAGTTTACATTCCGTGTATTACTGATATCTTATGATGTTTCTTTTTCTGTGTGACTTATTTCAGTTAGAATCATCGTACCTGATCCACTCATTATGCTGCTACGGGCCTGATGACATAGATTTCATTGCTGAGTGATATTGCTTTGTAAGTAAATACCACAACTTCTTTATCCATTTTTCACTTTCTGCGATGTTGAACTTTTACTGTAAACGACGTTCTTGTAAACAGAGGCGTCCCAAACTTTGGGGTGGCTGTGTCTTTTTGATTTTAATTTCCCTAAGCTATAGACCATAAGTGGAAGTGCCCTAGGCTCTGTTGCTTTGTTTTTTAGATGTTTCAGGAAACACCATACACTTCTCCCGAGTGTCTGTTGGCAGTTTACATCCCGCCCATCAGCATAACAAGGCTCCCAGTTCTCCATGGCCTGTCCTGCCTTTCTGGATTTTACACTTTTTTCAGATGGCCCTTTTGACCGGGGGGAAGTGAGACTTCATTGTAGTGCAGATTTCCTTTGCAAGCTTGCTTGGTTGGCCAAAAAGGGCGTATGCGTTTTTTCCTGAATATATTCAGGAAAAAACGCATACGCCCTTTTTGGCCAAGTGCATCATTGTGGACGTTCTGCCTCTTTTCCTATGCTTTCAATGCAATTCCAGTCTACCTCCTGAAATCGGTTTCCTGCAATTCTGCCCCGCTTTCAAGTCCTCTTGGCAGCCTTACTTCAGTATATTTTTGGATGATAGCTGTCATTTATAACTCTGCAGGTTTGTGAATTACAGTGCCCCTGAGCTCCTTTCTTCAACTCGCTTTCTTTTGAGCTGGCCACAACACCGCACGATGGCTTCAGGCCCTAATCTGGTTCCGGCACGGCACGCTGAGCCTTTGGTTAGTTCCTCTTCCTGGTGGGAAATGAGAGTTAAATTTGCCCGTCCAGACACCTCCAGCTAGTCTCTCATTGGTTCTCCCTATTCCTGTTCATCTTCCGCAGAAATTGCAAACTGGGCCAAACAGGAGGTTAAAGGCGCTGACTCTCCAAGTGGGGAGAGTGTTAGTAAAGCGTCTGGAATGTTGCACCCGAGTACCAGGGGAGGAAAACTGAGACATATTTGAACAGGTTTCCCGTTCACACTGTTGATCATACTCTGGGTTCCACATGCATGTTTTAGCTGAAGGAAGAATACCTTAAACGTGGGTAGTTGAAACCCGTGTAATGGGTACCATGCAATATGACTTCAAAGGGTCTTCATTTGCTCACCGAACCTCTCCAATCCTATCACTGCTGCGTTTATGCCCCTGTACACGCGCTTGATTCTCTTTTGGAGACATAGCAATCCATAGGTTTTAAGTTACTTACTAGTCAGGTGCATTCTTAGGCGTTTAATATGCGGTGTTGAGTCCATTTCGTTGAGCAAGGAGTAGCTCTTGTCTATTCCATATTTGGCTTAAGGAACTTTATCTGTGCTCATTTCAATCTCTGGTTTTATGCAGCACCCCAACTCACCTTTCCCCTTAAGCAAGCATAAGTTGGTTTTCTAAATTTGAGACCCTGTTCTGTTCTGTAATTCAGTTCCTGTGTAGCCAAGTTTACATTCCGTGTATTAGTGATATCTTATGATGTTTCTTTTTCTGTGTGACTTATTTCAGTTAGAATCATCATACCTGAATCCACTCATTGTGCTGCTAAGGGCCTGATGACATAGATTTCATTGCTGAGTGATATTGCTTTGTAAGTAAATACCACAACTTCTTTATCCATTTTTCACTTTCTGCGATGTTGAACTTGTACGGTAAACGAGGTTCTTGTAAACAGAGCCATTCCAAACTTCGGGGTGGCTGTGTCTTTTTTATTTTAATTTCCCTAAGCTATAGGACCATAAGTGGAAGTGCCCTAGGCTCTGTTGCTTTGTTTTTCAGATGTTTCAGGAAACACCATACACTTCTCCCAAGTGTCTGTTGGCAATTTACATCCCGCCCATCAGCATAACAAGGCTCCCAGTTCTCCATGGCCTGTCCTGCCTTTCTGGATTTTATACTTTTTTCAGATGGCCCTTTAGACCGGGGGGAAGTGAGACTTCATTGTAGTGCAGATTTCCTTTGCAAGCTTGCTTGGTTGGCCAAAAAGGGCGTATGCGTTTTTTCCTGAATATATTCAGGAAAAAACGCATACGCCCTTTTTGGCCAAGTGCATCATTGTGGACGTTCTGCATCTTTTCCGAAGCTTTCAATGCAATTCCAGTCTACCTCCTGAAATCAGTTTCCTGCAATTCTGCCCCGCTTTCAAGTCCTCTTGGCAGCTTTACTTCAGTATATTTTTGGAAATAGCTGTCATTTATAACTCTGCAGGTTTGTGAATTACAGTGCCCCTGAGCTCCTTTCTTCAACTCGCTTTCTTGTGACCTGGCCGCAACACCGCAGGATGGCTTCAGGCCCTAATGTGGTTCCGGCATGGCACGCTGAGCCTTTGGTTAATTCCGCTTCCTGGTGGGAAATGAGAGTTAAATTTGCCCGTCCAGACACCTCCAGCTAGTCTCTCATTGGTTCTCGCTATTCCTGTTCATCTTCCACAGAAATTGCAAACTGGGCCAAACAGGAGGTTAAAGGCGCTGACTCTCCAAGTCGGGAGAGTGTTAGTAAAGCGTCTGGAATGTTGCACCCGAGTACCAGGGTACGAAAACTGAGACATATTTGAACACGTCTCCCGTTCACACGGTTGATCATACTCTGGGTTCCACATGCATGTTTTAGCTGAAGGAAGAATACCTTAAACCTGGGTAGTTGAAACCCGTGGAATGGGTACCATGCAATATGACTTCAAAGGGTCTTCATTTGCTCACCGAACTTCTCCAATCCTATCACTGCTGCGTTTATGCCCCTGTACACACACTTGATTCTCTTTTGGAGACATAGCAATCCATAGGTTTTAAGATACTTACTAGTCAGATACATTCTTAGGCGTTTAATATGGGGTGTTGAGTCCATTTCGTTGAGCAAGGAGTAGCTCTTGTCTATTCCATATTTGGCTTAAGGAACTTTATCTGTGCTCATTTCAATCTCTGGTTTTATGCAGCACCCCAACTCACCTTTACCCTTAAGCAAGCATAAGTTGGTTTTCTAAATTTGAGACCCTGTTCTGTTCTGTAATTCAGTTCCTGTGTAGCCAAGTTTACATTCCGTGTATTAGTGATATCTTATGATGTTTCTTTTTCTGTGTGACTTATTTCAGTTAGAATCATCATACCTGAATCCACTCATTGTGCTGCTAAGGGCCTGATGACATAGATTTCATTGCTGAGTGATATTGCTTTGTAAGTAAATACCACAACTTCTTTATCCATTTTTCACTTTCTGCGATGTTGAACTTGTACTGTAAACGAGGTTCTTGTAAACAGAGGCGTCCCAAACTTTGGGGTGGCTGTGTCTTTTTGATTTTAATTTCCCTAAGCTATAGGACCATAAGTGGAAGTGCCCTAGGCTCTGTTGCTTTGTTTCTTAGATGTTTCAGGAAACACCATACACTTCTCCCGAGTGTCTGTTGGCAATTTACATCCCGCCCATCAGCATAACAAGGCTCCCAGTTCTCCATGAAATGTCCTGCCTTTCTGGATTTTACACTTTTTTCAGATGGCCCTTTTGACCGGGGGGAAGTGAGACTTCATTGTAGTGCAGATTTCCTTTGCAAGCTTGCTTGGTTGGCCAAAAAGGGCGTATGTGTTTTTTCCTGAATATATTCAGGAAAAAACGCATACGCCCTTTTTGGCCAAGTGCATCATTGTGGACGTTCTGCCTCTTTTCCTATGCTTTCAATGCAATTCCAGTCTACCTCCTGAAATCGGTTTCCTGCAATTCTGCCCCACTTTCAAGTCCTCTTGGCAGCCTTACTTCAGTATATTTTTGGACGATAGCTGTCATTTATAACTCTGCAGGTTTGTGAATTACAGTGCCCCTGAGCTCCTTTCTTCAACTCGTTTTCTTTTGAGCTGGCCGCAACACCGCAGGATGGCTTCAGGCCCTAATCTGGTTCTGGCACGGCACGCTGAGCCTTTGGTTAGTTCCTCTTCCTGGTGGGAAATGAGAGTTAAATTTGCACGTCCAGACACCTCCACCTAGTCTCTCATTGGTTCTCCCTATTCCTGTTCATCTTCCGCAGAAATTGCAAACTGGGCCAAACAGGAGGTTAAAGGCGCTGACTCTCCAAGTGGGGAGAGTGTTAGTAAAGCGTCTGGAATGTTGCACCCGAATACCAGGGGAGGAAAACTGAGACATATTTGAACACGTCTCCCGTTCACACTGTTGATCATACTCTGGGTTTCACATGCATGTTTTAGCTGAAGGAAGAATACCTTAAAACTTGGTAATTGAGACCCGTGGAATGGGTACCATGAAATATGACTTCAAAGGGTCTTCATTTGCTCACCGAACCTCTCCAATCCTATCACTGCTGCGTTTATGCCCCTGTACACACGCTTGATTCTCTTTTTGAGACATAGCAATCCATAGGTTTTAAGATACTTACTAGTCAGGTACATTCTTAGGCATTTAATATGGGGTGTTGAGTCCATTTCGTTGAGCAAGGAGTAGCTCTTGTCTATTCCATATTTGGCTTAAGGAACTTTATCTGTGCTCATTTCAATCTCTGGTTTTATGCAGCACCCCAACTCACCTTTCCCCTTAAGCAAGCATAAGTTGGTTTTCTAAATTTGAGACCCTGTTCTGTTCTGTAATTCAGTTCCTGTGTAGCCAAGTTTACATTCCGTGTATTACTGATATCTTATGATGTTTCTTTTTCTGTGTGACTTATTTCAGTTAGAATCATCATACCTGAATCCACTCATTGTGCTGCTAAGGGCCTGATGACATAGATTTCATTGCTGAGTGATATTGCTTTGTAAGTAAATACCACAACTTCTTTATCCATTTTTCACTTTCTGCGATGTTGAACTTGTACGGTAAACGAGGTTCTTGTAAACAGAGGCGTCCCAAACTTTGGGGTGGCTGTGTCTTTTTGATTTTAATTTCCCTAAGCTATAGGACCATAAGTGGAAGTGCCCTAGGCTCTGTTGCTTTGTTTTTTAGATGTTTCAGGAAACACCATACACTTCTCCCGAGTGTCTGTTGGCAATTTACATCCCGCCCATCAGCATAACAAGGCTCCCAGTTCTCCATGGCCTGTCCTGCCTTTCTGGATTTTACACTTTTTTCAGATGGCCCTTTTGACCGGGGGGAAGTGAGACTTCATTGTAGTGCAGATTTCCTTTGCAAGCTTGCTTGGTTGGCCAAAAAGGGCGTATGCGTTTTTTCCTGAATATATTCAGGAAAAAACGCATACGCCCTTTTTGGCCAAGTGCATCATTGTGGACGTTCTGCCTCTTTTCCTATGCTTTCAATGCAATTCCAGTCTACCTCCTGAAATCGGTTTCCTGCAATTCTGCCCCACTTTCAAGTCCTCTTGGCAGCCTTACTTCAGTATATTTTTGGACGATAGCTGTCATTTATAACTCTGCAGGTTTGTGAATTACAGTGCCCCTGAGCTCCTTTCTTCAACTCGTTTTCTTTTGAGCTGGCCGCAACACCGCAGGATGGCTTCAGGCCCTAATCTGGTTCCGGCACGGCACGCTGAGCCTTTGGTTAGTTCCTCTTCCTGGTGGGAAATGAGAGTTAAATTTGCCCGTCCAGACACCTCCACCTAGTCTCTCATTGGTTCTCCCTATTACTGTTCATCTTCCGCAGAAATTGCAAACTGGGCCAAACAGGAGGTTAAAGGCGCTGACTCTCCAAGTGGGGAGAGTGTTAGTAAAGCGTCTGGAATGTTGCACCCGAGTACCAGGGGAGGAAAACTGAGACATATTTGAACACGTCTCCCCTTCACACTGTTGATCATACTCTGGGTTTCACATGCATGTTTTTGCTGAAGGAAGAATACCTTAAACCTGGGTAGTTGAGACCCGTGGAATGGGTACCATGTAATATGACTTCAAAGGGTCTTCATTTGCTCACCGAACCTCTCCAATCCTATCACTACTGCGTTTATGTCCCTGTACACATGCTTGATTCTCTTTCGGAGACATAGCAATCCATAGGTTTTAAGATACTTACTAGTCAGGTACATTTTTACGCGTTTAATATGCGGTGTTGAGTGCATTTCGTTGAGCAAGGAGTAGCTCTTGTCTATTCCATATTTGGCTTAAGGAACTTTATCTGTGCTCATTTCAATCTCTGGTTTTATGCAGCACCCCAACTCACCTTTCCCCTTAAGCAAGCATAAGTTGGTTTTCTAAATTTGAGACCCTGTTCTGTTCTGTAATTCAGTTCCTGTGTAGCCAAGTTTACATTCCGTGTATTAGTGATATCTTATGATGTTTCTTTTTCTGTGTGACTTATTTCAGTTAGAATCATCATACCTGAATCCACTCATTGTGCTGCTAAGGGCCTGATGACATAGATTTCATTGCTGAGTGATATTGCTTTGTAAGTAAATACCACAACTTCTTTATCCATTTTTCACTTTCTGCGATGTTGAACTTGTATGGTAAACGAGGTTCTTGTAAACAGAGGTGTCCCAAACTTTGGGGTGGCTGTGTCTTTTTGATTTTAATTTCCCTAAGCTATAGGACCATAAGTGGAAGTGCCCTAGGCTCTGTTGCTTTGTTTTTTAGATGTTTCAGGAAACACCATACACTTCTCCCGAGTGTCTGTTGGCAATTTACATCCCGCCCATCAGCATAACAAGGCTCCCAGTTCTCCATGGCCTGTCCTGCCTTTCTGGATTTTACACTTTTTTCAGATGGCCCTTTTGACCGGGGGGAAGTGAGACTTCATTGTAGTGCAGATTTCCTTTGCAAGCTTGCTTGGTTGGCCAAAAAGGGCGTATGCGTTTTTTCCTGAATATATTCAGGAAAAAACGCATACGCCCTTTTTGGCCAAGTGCATCATTGTGGACGTTCTGCCTCTTTTCCTATGCTTTCAATGCAATTCCAGTCTACCTCCTGAAATCGGTTTCCTGCAATTCTGCCCCACTTTCAAGTCCTCTTGGAAGCCTTACTTCAGTATATTTTTGGACGATAGCTGTCATTTATAACTCTGCAGGTTTGTGAATTACAGTGCCCCTGAGCTCCTTTCTTCAACTCGTTTTCTTTTGAGCTGGCCGCAACACCGCAGGATGGCTTCAGGCCCTAATCTGGTTCCGACACGGCACGCTGAGCCTTTGGTTAGTTCCTCTTCCTGGTGGGAAATGAGAGTTAAATTTGCCCGTCCAGACACCTCCACCTAGTCTCTCATTGGTTCTCCCTATTCCTGTTCATCTTCCGCAGAAATTGCAAACTGGGCCAAACAGGAGGTTAAAGGCGCTGACTCTCCAAGTGGGGAGAGTGTTAGTAAAGCGTGTGGAATGTTGCACCCGAGTACCAGGGGAGGAAAACTGAGACATATTTGAACACGTCTCCCTTTCACACTGTTGATCATACTCTGGGTTTCACATGCATGTTTTTGCTGAAGGAAGAATACCTTAAACCTGGGTAGTTGAGACCCGTGGAATGGGTACCATGTAATATGACTTCAAAGGGTCTTCATTTGCTCACCGAACCTCTCCAATCCTATCACTACTGCGTTTATGCCCCTGTACACATGCTTGATTCTCTTTCGGAGACATAGCAATCCATAGGTTTTAAGATACTTACTAGTCAGGTACATTTTTACGCGTTTAATATGCGGTGTTGAGTCCATTTCGTTGAGCAAGGAGTAGCTCTTGTCTATTCCATATTTGGCTTAAGGAACTTTATCTGTGCTCATTTCAATCTCTGGTTTTATGCAGCACCCCAACTCACCTTTCCCCTTAAGCAAGCATAAGTTGGTTTTCTAAATTTGAGACCCTGTTCTGTTCTGTAATTCAGTTCCTGTGTAGCCAAGTTTACATTCCGTGTATTACTGATATCTTATGATGTTTCTTTTTCTGTGTGACTTATTTCAGTTAGAATCATCGTACCTGAATCCACTCATTGTGCTGCTAAGGGCCTGATGACATAGATTTCATTGCTGAGTGATATTGCTTTGTAAGTAAATACCACAACTTCTTTATCCATTTTTCACTTTCTGCGATGTTGAACTTGTACGGTAAACGAGGTTCTTGTAAACAGAGGCGTCCCAAACTTTGGGGTGGCTGTGTCTTTTTGATTTTAATTTCCCTAAGCTATAGGACCATAAGTGGAAGTGCCCTAGGCTCTGTTGCTTTGTTTTTTAGATGTTTCAGGAAACACCATACACTTCTCCCGAGTGTCTGTTGGCAATTTACATCCCACCCATCAGCATAACAAGGCTCCCAGTTTTCCATGGCCTGTCCTGCCTTTCTGGATTTTACACTTTTTTCAGATGGCCCTTTTGACCGGGGGAGGGGGGAAGTGAGACTTCATTGTAGTGCAGATTTCCTTTGCAAGCTTGCTTGGTTGGCCAAAAAGGGCGTATGCGTTTTTTCCTGAATATATTCAGGAAAAAACGCATACGCCCTTTTTGGCCAAGTGCATCATTGTGGACGTTCTGCCTCTTTTCCTATGCTTTCAATGCAATTCCAGTCTACCTCCTGAAATCGGTTTCCTGCAATTCTGCCCTGCTTTCAAGTCCTCTTGGCAGCCTTACTTCAGTATATTTTTGGACGATAGCTGTCATTTATAACTCTGCAGGTTTGTGAATTACAGTGTCCCTGAGCTCCTTTCTTCAACTCATTTTCTTTTGAGCTGGCCGCAACACCGCAGGATGGCTTCAGGCCCTAATCTGGTTCCGGCACGGCACGCTGAGCCTTTGGTTATTTCCTCTTCCTGGTGGGAAATGAGAGTTAAATTTCCCCGTCCAGACACCTCCATCCAGTCTCTCATTGGTTCTCCTTATTCCTGTTCATCTTCCGCAGAAATTGCAAACTGGGCCAAACAGGAGGTTAAAGGCGCTGACTCTCCAAGTGGGGAGAGTGTTAGTAAAGCGTCTGGAATGTTGCACCCGAGTACCAGGGGAGGAAAACTGAGACATATTTGAACACGTCTCCCGTTCACACTGTTGATCATACTCTGGGTTTCACATGCATGTTTTAGCTGAAGGAAGAATACCTTAAACCTGGGTAGTTGAAACCCGTGGAATGGGTACCATGCAATAAGACTTCAAAGGATCTTCATTTGCTCACCGAACCTCTCTAATCCTATCACTGCTGCGTTTATGCCCCTGTACACATGCTTGATTCTCTTTTGGAGACATAGCAATCCATAGGTTTTAAGATACTTACTAGTCAGGTACATTCTTAGGCATTTAATATGGGGTGTTGAGTCCATTTCGTTGAGCAAGGAGTAGCTCTTGTCTATTCCATATTTGGCTTAAGGAACTTTATCTGTGCTCATTTCAATCTCTGGTTTTATGCAGCACCCCAACTCACCTTTCCCCTTAAGCAACCATAAGGTGGTTTTCTAAATTTGAGACCCTGTTCTGTTCTGTAATTCAGTTCCTGTGTAGCCAAGTTTACATTCCGTGTATTACTGATATCTTATGATGTTTCTTTTTCTGTGTGACTTATTTCAGTTAGAATCATCATACCTGAATCCACTCATTGTGCTGCTAAGGGCCTGATGACATAGATTTCATTGCTGAGTGATATTGCTTTGTAAGTAAATACCACAACTTCTTTATCCATTTTTCACTTTCTGCGATGTTGAACTTGTACGGTAAACGAGGTTCTTGTAAACAGAGGCGTCCCAAACTTTGGGGTGGCTGTGTCTTTTTGATTTTAATTTCCCTAAGCTATAGGACCATAAGTGGAAGTGCCCTAGGCTCTGTTGCTTTGTTTTTTAGATGTTTCAGGAAACACCATACACTTCTCCCAAGTGTCTGTTGGCAATTTACATCCCGCCCATCAGCATAACAAGGCTCCCAGTTCTCCATGGCCTGTCCTGCCTTTCTGGATTTTACACTTTTTTCAGATGGCCCTTTTGACCGGGGGGAAGTGAGACTTCATTGTAGTGCAGATTTCCTTTGCAAGCTTGCTTGGTTGGCCAAAAAGGGCGTATGCGTTTTTTCCTGAATATATTCAGGAAAAAACGCATACGCCCTTTTTGGCCAAGTGCATCATTGTGGACGTTCTGCCTCTTTTCCTATGCTTTCAATGCAATTCCAGTCTACCTCCTGAAAGCGGTTTCCTGCAATTCTGCCCCGCTTTCAAGTCCTCTTGGCAGCCTTACTTCAGTATATTTTTGGACGATAGCTGTCATTTATAACTCTGCAGGTTTGTGAATTACAGTGCCCCTGAGCTCCTTTCTTCAACTCGCTTTCTTTTGAGCTGGCCGCAACACCGCAGGATGGCTTCAGGCCCTAATCTGGTTCCGGCATGGCACGCTGAGCCTTTGGTTAGTTCCTCTTCCTGGTGGGAAATGAGAGTTAAATTTGCCCGTCCAGACACCTCCAGCTAGTCTCTCATTGGTTCTCCCTATTCCTGTTCATCTTCCGCAGAAATTGCAAACTGGGCCATACAGGAGGTTAAAGGCGCTGACTCTCCAAGTGGGGAGAGTGTTAGTAAAGCGTCTGGAATGTTGCACACGAGTACCAGGGGAGGAAAACTGAGACATATTTGAACACGTCTCCCGTTCACACGGTGGATCATACTCTGGGTTCCACATGCATGTTTTAGCTGAAGGAAGAATACCTTAAACCTGGAGAGTTGAGACCCGTGAAATGGGTACCATGCAATATGACTTCAAAGGGTCTTCATTTGCTCACCGAACCTCTCCAATCCTATCACTGCTGCGTTTATGCCCCTGTACACACTCTTGATTCTCTTTTGGAGACATAGCAATCCATAGGTTTTAAGATACTTACTAGTCAGGTACATTCTTAGGCGTTTAATATGGGGTGTTGAGTCCATTTCGTTGAGCAAGGAGTAGCTCTTGTCTATTCCATATTTGGCTTAAGGAACTTTATCTGTGCTCATTTCAATCTCTGGTTTTATGCAGCACCCCAGCTCACCTTTCCCCTTAAGCAAGCATAAGTTGGTTTTCTAAATTTGAGACCCTGTTCTGTTCTGTAATTCAGTTCCTGTGTAGCCAAGTTTACATTCCATGTATTACTGATATGTTATGATGTTTCTTTTTCTGTGTGACTTATTTCAGTTAGAATCATCGTACCTGAATCCACTCATTGTGCTGCTAAGGGCCTGATGACATAGATTTCATTGCTGAGTGATATTGCTTTGTAAGTAAATACCACAACTTCTTTATCCATTTTTCACTTTCTGCGATGTTGAACTTGTACGGTAAACGAAGTTCTTGTAAACAGAGGCGTCCCAAACTTTGGGGTGGCTGTGTCTTTTTAATTTTAATTTCCCTAAGCTATAGGACCATAAGTGGAAGTGCCCTAGGCTCTGTTGCTTTGTTTTTTAGATGTTTCAGGAAACACCATACACTTCTCCCAAGTGTCTGTTGGCAATTTACATCCCACCCATCAGCATAACAAGGCTCCCAGTTCTCCATGGCCTGTCCTGCCTTTCTGGATTTTACACTTTTTTCAGATTGCCCTTTTGACCGGGGGGGGGGGAAGTGAGACTTCATTGTAGTGCAGATTTCCTTTGCAAGCTTGCTTGGTTGGCCAAAAAGGGCGTATGCGTTTTTTCCTGAATATATTCAGGAAAAAACGCATACGCCCTTTTTGGCCAAGTGCATCATTGTGGACGTTCTGCCTCTTTTCCTATGCTTTCAATGCAATTCCAGTCTACCTCCTGAAATCGGTTTCCTGCAATTCTGCCCCGCTTTCAAGTCCTCTTGGCAGCCTTACTTCAGTATATTTTTGGACGATAGCTGTCATTTATAACTCTGCAGGTTTGTGAATTACAGTGCCCCTGAGCTCCTTTCTTCAACTCGTTTTCTTTTGAGCTGGCCGCAACACCGCAGGATGGCTTCAGGCCCTAATCTGGTTCCGGCACGGCACGCTGAGCCTTTGGTTATTTCCTCTTCCTGGTGGGAAATGAGAGTTAAATTTCCCCGTCCAGACACCTCCAGCTAGTCTCTCATTGGTTCTCCCTATTCCTGTTCATCTTCCGCAGAAATTGCAAACTGGGCCAAACAGAAGGTTAAAGGCGCTGACTCTCCAAGTGGGGAGAGTGTTAGTAAAGCGTCTGGAATGTTGCATCCGAGTACCAGGGGAGGAAAACTGAGACATATTTGAACACGTCTCCCGTTCACACTGTTGATCATACTCTGGGTTTCACATGCATGTTTTAGCTGAAGGAAGAATACCTTAAACCTGGGTAGTTGAAACCCGTGGAATGGGTACCATGCAATAAGACTTCAAAGGATCTTCATTTGCTCACCGAACCTCTCTAATCCTATCACTGCTGCGTTTATGCCCCTGTACACATGCTTGATTCTCTTTTGGAGACATAGCAATCCATAGGTTTTAAGATACTTACTAGTCAGGTACATTCTTAGGCATTTAATATGGGGTGTTGAGTCCATTTCGTTGAGCAAGGAGTAGCTCTTGTCTATTCCATATTTGGCTTAAGGAACTTTATCTGTGCTCATTTCAATCTCTGGTTTTATGCAGCACCCCAACTCACCTTTCCCCTTAAGCAAGCATAAGTTGGTTTTCTAAATTTGAGACCCTGTTCTGTTCTGTAATTCAGTTCCTGTGTAGCCAAGTTTACATTCCGTGTATTACTGATATCTTATGATGTTTCTTTTTCTGTGTGACTTATTTCAGTTAGAATCATCATACCTGAATCCACTCATTGTGCTGCTAAGGGCCTGATGACATAGATTTCATTCCTGAGTGATATTGTTTGTAAGTAAATACCACAACTTCTTTATCCATTTTTCACTTTCTGCGATGTTGAACTTGTACGGTAAACGAGGTTCTTGTAAACAGAGGCGTCCCAAACTTTGGGGTGGCTGTGTCTTTTTGATTTTAATTTCCCTAAGCTATAGGACCATAAGTGGAAGTGCCCTAGGCTCTGTTGCTTTGTTTTTTAGATGTTTCAGGAAACACCATACACTTCTCCCGAGTGTCTGTTGGCAATTTACATCCCGCCCATCAGCATAACAAGGCTCCCAGTTCTCCATGGCCTGTCCTGCCTTTCTGGATTTTACACTTTTTTCAGATGGCCCTTTTGACCGGGGGGAAGTGAGACTTCATTGTAGTGCAGATTTCCTTTGCAAGCTTGCTTGGTTGGCCAAAAAGGGCGTATGCGTTTTTTCCTGTATATATTCAGGAAAAAACGCATACGCCCTTTTTGGACAAGTGCATCATTGTGGACGTTCTGCCTCTTTTCCTATGCTTTCAATGCAATTCCAGTCTACCTCCTGAAAGCGGTTTCCTGCAATTCTGCCCCGCTTTCAAGTCCTCTTGGCAGCCTTACTTCAGTATATTTTTGGACGATAGCTGTCATTTATAACTCTGCAGGTTTGTGAATTACAGTGCCCCTGAGCTCCTTTCTTCAACTCGCTTTCTTTTGAGCTGGCCGCAACACCGCAGGATGGCTTCAGGCCCTAATCTGTTTCCGGCATGGCACGCTGAGCCTTTGGTTAGTTCCTCTTCCTGGTGGGAAATGAGAGTTAAATTTGCCCGTCCAGACACCTCCAGCTAGTCTCTCATTGGTTCTCCCTATTCCTGTTCATCTTCCGCAGAAATTGCAAACTGGGCCAAACAGGAGGTTAAAGGCGCTGACTCTCCAAGTGGGGAGAGTGTTAGTAAAGCGTCTGGAATGTTGCACACGAGTACCAGGGGAGGAAAACTGAGACATATTTGAACACGTCTCCCGTTCACACGGTGGATCATACTCTGGGTTCCACATGCATGTTTTAGCTGAAGGAAGAATACCTTAAACCTGGAGAGTTGAGACCCGTGAAATGGGTACCATGCAATATGACTTCAAAGGGTCTTCATTTGCTCACCGAACCTCTCCAATCCTATCACTGCTGCGTTTATGCCCCTGTACACACTCTTGATTCTCTTTTGGAGACATAGCAATCCATAGGTTTTAAGATACTTACTAGTCAGGTACATTCTTAGGCGTTTAATATGGGGTGTTGAGTCCATTTCGTTGAGCAAGGAGTAGCTCTTGTCTATTCCATATTTGGCTTAAGGAACTTTATCTGTGCTCATTTCAATCTCTGGTTTTATGCAGCACCCCAGCTCACCTTTCCCCTTAAGCAAGCATAAGTTGGTTTTCTAAATTTGAGACCCTGTTCTGTTCTGTAATTCAGTTCCTGTGTAGCCAAGTTTACATTCCATGTATTACTGATATGTTATGATGTTTCTTTTTCTGTGTGACTTATTTCAGTTAGAATCATCGTACCTGAATCCACTCATTGTGCTGCTAAGGGCCTGATGACATAGATTTCATTGCTGAGTGATATTGCTTTGTAAGTAAATACCACAACTTCTTTATCCATTTTTCACTTTCTGCGATTTTGAACTTGTACGGTAAACGAAGTTCTTGTAAACAGAGGCGTCCCAAACTTTGGGGTGGCTGTGTCTTTTTTATTTTAATTTCCCTAAGCTATAGGACCATAAGTGGAAGTGCCCTAGGCTCTGTTGCTTTGTTTTTTAGATGTTTCAGGAAACACCATACACTTCTCCCGAGTGTCTGTTGGCAATTTACATCCCACCCATCAGCATAACAAGGCTCCCAGTTTTCCATGGCCTGTCCTGCCTTTCTGGATTTTACACTTTTTTCAGATGGCCCTTTTGACCGGGGGGGGGGGAAGTGAGACTTCATTGTAGTGCAGATTTCCTTTGCAAGCTTGCTTGGTTGGCCAAAAAGGGCGTATGCGTTTTTTCCTGAATATATTCAGGAAAAAACGCATACGCCCTTTTTGGCCAAGTGCATCATTGTGGACGTTCTGCCTCTTTTCCTATGCTTTCAATGCAATTCCAGTCTACCTCCTGAAATCGGTTTCCTGCAATTCTGCCCCGCTTTCAAGTCCTCTTGGCAGCCTTACTTCAGTATATTTTTGGACGATAGCTGTCATTTATAACTCTGCAGGTTTGTGAATTACAGTGCCCCTGAGCTCCTTTCTTCAACTCGTTTTCTTTTGAGCTGGCCGCAACACCGCAGGATGGCTTCAGGCCCTAATCTGGTTCCGGCACGGCACGCTGAGCCTTTGGTTATTTCCTCTTCCTGGTGGGAAATGAGAGTTAAATTTGCCCGTCCAGACACCTCCAGCTAGTCTCTCATTGGTTCTCCCTATTCCTGTTCATCTTCCGCAGAAATTGCAAACTGGGCCAAACAGAAGGTTAAAGGCGCTGACTCTCCAAGTGGGGAGAGTGTTAGTAAAGCGTCTGGAATGTTGCATCCGAGTACCAGGGGAGGAAAACTGAGACATATTTGAACACGTCTCCCGTTCACACTGTTGATCATACTCTGGGTTTCACATGCATGTTTTAGCTGAAGGAAGAATACCTTAAACCTGGGTAGTTGAAACCCGTGGAATGGGTACCATGCAATAAGACTTCAAAGGATCTTCATTTGCTCACCGAACCTCTCTAATCCTATCACTGCTGCGTTTATGCCCCTGTACACATGCTTGATTCTCTTTTGGAGACATAGCAATCCATAGGTTTTAAGATACTTACTAGTCAGGTACATTCTTAGGCATTTAATATGGGGTGTTGAGTCCATTTCGTTGAGCAAGGAGTAGCTCTTGTCTATTCCATATTTGGCTTAAGGAACTTTATCTGTGCTCATTTCAATCTCTGGTTTTATGCAGCACCCCAACTCACCTTTCCCCTTAAGCAAGCATAAGTTGGTTTTCTAAATTTGAGACCCTGTTCTGTTCTGTAATTCAGTTCCTGTGTAGCCAAGTTTACATTCCGTGTATTACTGATATCTTATGATGTTTCTTTTTCTGTGTGACTTATTTCAGTTAGAATCATCATACCTGAATCCACTCATTGTGCTGCTAAGGGCCTGATGACATAGATTTCATTCCTGAGTGATATTGTTTGTAAGTAAATACCACAACTTCTTTATCCATTTTTCACTTTCTGCGATGTTGAACTTGTACGGTAAACGAGGTTCTTGTAAACAGAGGCGTCCCAAACATTGGGGTGGCTGTGTCGTTTTGATTTTAATTTCCCTAAGCTATAGGACCATAAGTGGAAGTGCCCTAGGCTCTGTTGCTTTGTTTTTTAGATGTTTCAGGAAACACCATACACTTCTCCCGAGTGTCTGTTGGCAATTTACATCCCGCCCATCAGCATAACAAGGCTCCCAGTTCTCCATGGCCTGTCCTGCCTTTCTGGATTTTACACTTTTTTCAGATGGCCCTTTTGACCGGGGGGAAGTGAGACTTCATTGTAGTGCAGATTTCCTTTGCAAGCTTGCTTGGTTGGCCAAAAAGGGCGTATGCGTTTTTTCCTGAATATATTCAGGAAAAAACGCATACGCCCTTTTTGGACAAGTGCATCATTGTGGACGTTCTGCCTCTTTTCCTATGCTTTCAATGCAATTCCAGTCTACCTCCTGAAAGCGGTTTCCTGCAATTCTGCCCCGCTTTCAAGTCCTCTTGGCAGCCTTACTTCAGTATATTTTTGGACGATAGCTGTCATTTATAACTCTGCAGGTTTGTGAATTACAGTGCCCCTGAGCTCCTTTCTTCAACTCGTTTTCTTTTGAGCTGGCCGCAACACCGCAGGATGGCTTCAGGCCCTAATCTGGTTCCGGCATGGCACGCTGAGCCTTTGGTTAGTTCCTCTTCCTGGTGGGAAATGAGAGTTAAATTTGCCCGTCCAGACACCTCCAGCTAGTCTCTCATTGGTTCTCCCTATTCCTGTTCATCTTCCGCAGAAATTGCAAACTGGGCCAAACAGGAGGTTAAAGGCGCTGACTCTCCAAGTGGGCAGAGTGTTAGTAAAGCGTCTGGAATGTTGCACACGAGTACCAGGGGAGGAAAACTGAGACATATTTGAACACGTCTCCCGTTCACACGGTGGATCATACTCTGGGTTCCACATGCATGTTTTAGCTGAAGGAAGAATACCTTAAACCTGGAGAGTTGAGACCCGTGAAATGGGTACCATGCAATATGACTTCAAAGGGTCTTCATTTGCTCACCGAACCTCTCCAATCCTATCACTGCTGCGTTTATGCCCCTGTACACACTCTTGATTCTCTTTTGGAGACATAGCAATCCATAGGTTTTAAGATACTTACTAGTCAGGTACATTCTTAGGCGTTTAATATGGGGTGTTGAGTCCATTTCGTTGAGCAAGGAGTAGCTCTTGTCTATTCCATATTTGGCTTAAGGAACTTTATCTGTGCTCATTTCAATCTCTGGTTTTATGCAGCACCCCAGCTCACCTTTCCCCTTAAGCAAGCATAAGTTGGTTTTCTAAATTTGAGACCCTGTTCTGTTCTGTAATTCAGTTCCTGTGTAGCCAAGTTTACATTCCATGTATTACTGATATGTTATGATGTTTCTTTTTCTGTGTGACTTATTTCAGTTAGAATCATCGTACCTGAATCCACTCATTGTGCTGCTAAGGGCCTGATGACATAGATTTCATTGCTGAGTGATATTGCTTTGTAAGTAAATACCACAACTTCTTTATCCATTTTTCACTTTCTGCGATGTTGAACTTGTACGGTAAACGAAGTTCTTGTAAACAGAGGCGTCCCAAACTTTGGGGTGGCTGTGTCTTTTTTATTTTAATTTCCCTAAGCTATAGGACCATAAGTGGAAGTGCCCTAGGCTCTGTTGCTTTGTTTTTTAGATGTTTCAGGAAACACCATACACTTCTCCCGAGTGTCTGTTGGCAATTTACATCCCACCCATCAGCATAACAAGGCTCCCACTTTTCCATGGCCTGTCCTGCCTTTCTGGATTTTACACTTTTTTCAGATGGCCCTTTTGACCGGGGGGGGGGGAAGTGAGACTTCATTGTAGTGCAGATTTCCTTTGCAAGCTTGCTTGGTTGGCCAAAAAGGGCGTATGCATTTTTTCCTGAATATATTCAGGAAAAAACGCATACGCCCTTTTTGGCCAAGTGCATCATTGTGGACGTTCTGCCTCTTTTCCTATGCTTTCAATGCAATTCCAGTCTACCTCCTGAAATCGGTTTCCTGCAATTCTGCCCCGCTTTCAAGTCCTCTTGGCAGCCTTACTTCAGTATATTTTTGGACGATAGCTGTCATTTATAACTCTGCAGGTTTGTGAATTACAGTGCCCCTGAGCTCCTTTCTTCAACTCGTTTTCTTTTGAGCTGGCCGCAACACCGCAGGATGGCTTCAGGCCCTAATCTGGTTCCGGCACGGCACGCTGAGCCTTTGGTTATTTCCTCTTCCTGGTGGGAAATGAGAGTTAAATTTGCCCGTCCAGACACCTCCAGCTAGTCTCTCATTGGTTCTCCCTATTCCTGTTCATCTTCCGCAGAAATTGCAAACTGGGCCAAACAGAAGGTTAAAGGCGCTGACTCTCCAAGTGGGGAGAGTGTTAGTAAAGCGTCTGGAATGTTGCATCCGAGTACCAGGGGAGGAAAACTGAGACATATTTGAACACGTCTCCCGTTCACACTGTTGATCATACTCTGGGTTTCACATGCATGTTTTAGCTGAAGGAAGAATACCTTAAACCTGGGTAGTTGAAACCCGTGGAATGGGTACCATGCAATAAGACTTCAAAGGATCTTCATTTGCTCACCGAACCTCTCTAATCCTATCACTGCTGCGTTTATGCCCCTGTACACATGCTTGATTCTCTTTTGGAGACATAGCAATCCATAGGTTTTAAGATACTTACTAGTCAGGTACATTCTTAGGCATTTAATATGGGGTGTTGAGTCCATTTCGTTGAGCAAGGAGTAGCTCTTGTCTATTCCATATTTGGCTTAAGGAAATTTATCTGTGCTCATTTCAATCTCTGGTTTTATGCAGCACCCCAACTCACCTTTCCCCTTAAGCAAGCATAAGTTGGTTTTCTAAATTTGAGACCCTGTTCTGTTCTGTAATTCAGTTCCTGTGTAGCCAAGTTTACATTCCGTGTATTACTGATATCTTATGATGTTTCTTTTTCTGTGTGACATATTTCAGTTAGAATCATCATACCTGAATCCACTCATTGTGCTGCTAACGGCCTGATGACATAGATTTCATTGCTGAGTGATATTGTTTGTAAGTAAATACCACAACTTCTTTATCCATTTTTCACTTTCTGCGATGTTGAACTTGTACGGTAAACGAGGTTCTTGTAAACAGAGGCGTCCCAAACTTTGGGGTGGCTGTGTCTTTTTGATTTTAATTTCCCTAAGCTATAGGACCATAAGTGGAAGTGCCCTAGGCTCTGTTGCTTTGTTTTTTAGATGTTTCAGGAAACACCATACACTTCTCCCGAGTGTCTGTTGGCAATTTACATCCCGCCCATCAGCATAACAAGGCTCCCAGTTCTCCATGGCCTGTCCTGCCTTTCTGGATTTTACACTTTTTTCAGATGGCCCTTTTGACCGGGGGGAAGTGAGACTTCATTGTAGTGCAGATTTCCTTTGCAAGCTTGCTTGGTTGGCCAAAAAGGGCGTATGCGTTTTTTCCTGAATATATTCAGGAAAAAACGCATACGCCCTTTTTGGACAAGTGCATCATTGTGGACGTTCTGCCTCTTTTCCTATGCTTTCAATGCAATTCCAGTCTACCTCCTGAAAGCGGTTTCCTGCAATTCTGCCCCGCTTTCAAGTCCTCTTGGCAGCCTTACTTCAGTATATTTTTGGACGATAGCTGTCATTTATAACTCTGCAGGTTTGTGAATTACAGTGCCCCTGAGCTCTTTTCTTCAACTCGCTTTCTTTTGAGCTGGCCGCAACACCGCAGGATGGCTTCAGGCCCTAATCTGGTTCCGGCACGGCACGCTGAGCCTTTGGTTAGTTCCTCTTCCTGGTGGGAAATGAGAGTTAAATTTGCCCGTCCAGACACCTCCAGCTAGTCTCTCATTGGTTCTCGCTCTTCCGGTTCATCTTCCGGAGAAATTGCAAACTGGGCCAAACAGGAGGTTAAAGGGACTGACTCTCCAAGTCGGGAGAGTGTTAGTAAAGCGTCTGGAATGTTGCACCCGAGTACCAGGGTACGAAAACTGAGACATATTTGAACACGTCTCCCGATCACATGGTTGATCATACTCTAGGTTCCACATGCATGTTTTAGCTGAAGGAAGAATACCTTAAAACTGGGTAGTTGAAACCCGTGGAATGGGTACCATGCAATATGACTTCAAAGGGTCTTCATTTGCTCACCGAACCTCTCCAATCCTATCACTGCTGCGTTTATGCCCCTGTACACATGCTTGATTCTCTTTCGGAGACATAGCAATCCATAGGTTTTAAGATACTTACTAGTCAGGTAAATTGTTAGGCGTTTAATATGCGGTGTTGAGTCCATTTCGTTGAGCAAGGAGTAGCTCTTGTCTATTCCGTATTTGGCTTAAGGAACGTTATCTGTGCTCATTTCAATCTCTGGTTTTATGCAGCACCCCAACTCACCTTTCCCCTTAAGCAACCATAAGGTGGTTTTCTAAATTTGAGACCCTGTTGTGTTTTGGAATTCAGTTCCTGTGTAGCCTAGTTTACATTCCGTGTATTAGTGATATCTTATGATGTTTCTTTTTCTGTGTGACTTATTTCAGTTAGAATCATCGTACCTGAATCCACTCATTATGCTGCTACGGGCCTGATGACATAGATTTCATTGCTGAGTGATACTGCATTGTACGTAAGTACCACAAGTTCTTTATCCATTTTTCACTTTCTGTGATATTGAACTTGTACGGTAAACGAGGTTCTTGTAAACAGAGGCGTCCCAAACTTTGGGGTGGCTGTGTCTTTTTGATTTTAATTTCCCTAAGCTATAGGACCATAAGTGGAAGTGCCCTAGGCTCTGTTGCTTTGTTTTTTAGATGTTTCAGGAAACACCATACACTTCTCCCGAGTGTCTGTTGGCAATTAACATCCCGCCCATCAGCATAACAAGGCTCCCAGTTCTCCATGGCCTGTCCTGCCTTTCTGGATTTTACACTTTTTTCAGATGGCCCTTTTGACCGGGGGGAAGTGAGACTTCATTGTAGTGCAGATTTCCTTTGCAAGCTCGCTTGGTTGGCCAAAAAGGGCGTATGCGTTTTTTCCTGAATATATTCAGGAAAAAACGCATACGCCCTTTTTGGCCAAGTGCATCATTGTGGACGTTCTGCCTCTTTTCCTATGCTTTCAATGCAATTCCAGTCTACCTCCTGAAATCGGTTTCCTGCAATTCTTCCCCGCTTTCAAGTCCTCTTGGCAGCCTTACTTCAGTATATTTTTGGACGATAGCTGTCATTTATAACTCTGCAGGTTTGTGAATTACAGTGCCCCTGAGCTCCTTTCTTCAACTCGCTTTCTTGTGAGCTGGCCGCAACACAGCAGGATGGCTTCAGGCCCTAATCTGGTTCAGGCACGGCACGCTGAGCCTTTGGTTATTTCCTCTTCCTGGTGGGAAATGAGAGTTAAATTTGCCCGTCCAGACACCTCCAGCTAGTCTCTCATTGGTTCTCCCTATTCCTGTTCATCTTCCGGAGAAATTGCAAACTGGGCCAAACAGGAGGTTAAAGGCGCTGACTCTCCAAGTGGGGATAGTGTTAGTAAAGCGTCTGGAATGTTGCACACGAGTACCAGGGGAGGAAAACTGAGACATATTTGAACACGTCTCCCGTTCACAAGGTTGATCATACTCTGGGTTCCAAATGCATATTTTAGCTGAAGGAAGAATACCTTAAACCTGGAGAGTTGAGACCCGTGTAATGGGTACCATGCAATATGACTTCAAAGGGTCTTCATTTGCTCACCGAACCTCTCCAATCCTATCACTGCTGCATTTATGCCCCTGTACACATGTTTGATTCTCTTTCGGAGACATAGCAATCCATAAGTTTTAAGATACTTACTAGTCAGGTACATTCTTAGGCGTTTAATATGCGGTGTTGAGTCCATTTCGTTGAGCAAGGAGTAGCTCTTGTCTATTCCATATTTGGCTTAAGGAACTTTATCTGTGCTCATTTCAATCTCTGGTTTTATGCAGCACCCCAACTCACCTTTCCCCTTAAGCAAGCATAAGTTGGTTTTCTAAATTTGAGACCCTGTTCTGTTCTGTAATTCAGTTCCTGTGTAGCCAAGTTTACATTCCGTGTATTAGTGATATCTTATGATGTTTCTTTTTCTGTGTGACTTATTTCAGTTAAAATCATCATACCTGAATCCACTCATTGTGCTGCTAAGGGCCTGATGACATAGATTTCATTGCTGAGTGATATTGCTTTGTAAGTAAATACCACAACTTCTTTATCCATTTTTCACTTTCTGCGATGTTGAACTTGTACGGTAAACGAGGTTCTTGTAAACAGAGCCATTCCAAACTTCGGGGTGGCTGTGTCTTTTTTATTTTAATTTCCCTAAGCTATAGGACCATAAGTGGAAGTGCCCTAGGCTCTGTTGCTTTGCTTTTTAGATGTTTCAGGAAACACCATACACTTCTCCCGAGTGGCTGTTGGCAATTTACATCCCGCCCATCAGCATAACAAGGCTCCCAGTTCTCCATGGCCTGTCCTGCCTTTCTGGATTTTACACTTTTTTCAGATGGCCCTTTTGACCGGGGGGAAGTGAGACTTCATTGTAGTGCAGATTTCCTTTGCAAGCTTGCTTGTTTGGCCAAAAAGGGCGTATGCGTTTTTTCCTGAATATATTCAGGATAAAACGCATACGCCCTTTTTGGCCAAGTGCATCATTGTGGACGTTCTGCATCTTTCCGAAGCTTTCAATGCAATTCCAGTTTACCTCCTGAAATCAGTTTCCTGCAATTCTGCCCCGCTTTCAAGTCCTCTTGGCAGCTTTACTTCAGTATATTTTTGGAAATAGCTGTCATTTATAACTCTGCAGGTTTGTGAATTACAGTGCCCCTGAGCTCCTTTCTTCAACTCGCTTTCTTGTGACCTGGCCGCAACACCGCAGGATGGCTTCAGGCCCTAATGTGGTTCCGGCATGGCACGCTGAACCTTTGGTTAATTCCGCTTCCTGGTGGGAATTGAGAGTTAAATTTGCCCGTCCAGACACCTCCAGCTAGTCTCTCATTGGTTCTCGCTATTCCTGTTCATCTTCCGCAGAAATTGCAAACTGGGCCAAACAGGAGGTTAAAGGGACTGACTCTCCAAGTCGCGAGAGTGTTAGTAAAGCGTCTGGAATGTTGCACCCGAGTACCAGGGTACGAAAACTGAGACATATTTGAACACATCTCCCGATCACATGTTTGATCATACTCTAGGTTCCACATGCATGTTTTAGCTGAAGGAAGAATACCTTAAACCTGGGTAGTTGAAACCCGTGGAATGGGTACCATGCAATATGACTTCAAAGGGTCTTCATTTGCTCACCGAACCTCTCCAATCCTATCACTGCTGCCTTTTTGCCCCTGTACACATGCTTGATTCTCTTTAAGAGACATAGCAATCCATAGGTTTTAAGATAGTTATTAGTCAGGTACATTCCTAGGCGTTTAATATGGGGTGTTGAGTCCATTTCGTTGAGCAAGGAGTAGCTCTTGTCTATTCCATATTTGGCTTAAGGAACTTTATCTGTGCTCATTTCAATCTCTGGTTTTATGCAGCACCCCAACTCACCTTTCCCCTTAAGCAAGAATAAGTTGGTTTTCTAAATTTGAGACCCTGTTCTGTTCTGTAATTCAGTTCCTGTGTAGCCCAGTTTACATTCCGTGTATTAGTGATATCTTATGATGTTTCTTTTTCTGTGTGACTTATTTCAGTTAGAATCATCGTACCTGAATCCACTCATTATGCTGCTACGGGCCTGATGACATAGATTTCATTGCTGAGTGATATTGCTTTGTAAGTAAATACCACAACTTCTTTATCCATTTTTCACTTTCTGCGATGTTGAACTTGTACTGTAAACGAGGTTCTTGTAAACAGAGGCGTCCCAAACTTTGGGGTGGCTGTGTCTTTTTGATTTTAATTTCCCTAAGCTATAGGACCATAAGTGGAAGTGCCCTAGGCTCTGTTGCTTTGTTTTTTAGATGTTTCAGGAAACACCATACACTTCTCCCGAGTGTCTGTTGGCAATTTACATCCCGCCCATCAGCATAACAAGGCTCCCAGTTCTCCATGGCCTGTCCTGCCTTTCTGGATTTTACACTTTTTTCAGATGGCCCTTTTGACCGGGGGGAAGTGAGACTTCATTGTAGTGCAGATTTCCTTTGCAAGCTTGCTTGGTTGGCCAAAAAGGGCGTATGCGTTTTTTCCTGAATATATTCAGGAAAAAACGCATACGCCCTTTTTGGCCAAGTGCATCATTGTGGACGTTCTGCCTCTTTTCCTATGCTTTCAATGCAATTCCAGTCTACCTCCTGAAATCGGTTTCCTGCAATTCTGCCCCGCATTCAAGTCCTCTTGGCAGCCTTACTTCAGTATATTTTTGGATGATAGCTGTCATTTATAACTCTGCAGGTTTGTGAATTACAGTGCCCCTGAGCTCCTTTCTTCAACTCGCTTTCTTGTGAGCTGGCCGCAACACCGCTGGATGGCTTCAGGCCCTAATCTGGTTCAGGCACGGCACGCTGAGCCTTTGGTTATTTCCTCTTCCTGGTGGGAAATGAGAGTTAAATTTGCCCGTCCAGACACCTCCAGCTAGTCTCTCATTGGTTCTCCCTATTCCTGTTCATCTTCCGGAGAAATTGCAAACTGGGCCAAACAGGAGGTTAAAGGCGCTGACTCTCCAAGTGGGGAGAGTGTTAGTAAAGCGTCTGGAATGTTGCACACGAGTACCAGGGGAGGAAAACTGAGACATATTTGAACACGTCTCCCGTTCACAAGGTTGATCATACTCTGGGTTCCAAATGCATATTTTAGCTGAAGGAAGAATACCTTAAACCTGGAGAGTTGAGACCCGTGTAATGGGTACCATGCAATATGACTTCAAAGGGTCTTCATTTGCTCACCGAACCTCTCCAATCCTATCACTGCTGCATTTATGCCCCTGTACACATGTTTGATTCTCTTTCGGAGACATAGCAATCCATAAGTTTTAAGATACTTACTAGTCAGGTACATTCTTAGGCGTTTAATATGCGGTGTTGAGTCCATTTCGTTGAGCAAGGAGTAGCTCTTGTCTATTCCATATTTGGCTTAAGGAACTTTATCTGTGCTCATTTCAATCTCTGGTTTTATGCAGCACCCCAACTCACCTTTCCCCTTAAGCAAGCATAAGTTGGTTTTCTAAATTTGAGACCCTGTTCTGTTCTGTAATTCAGTTCCTGTGTAGCCAAGTTTACATTCCGTGTATTAGTGATATCTTATGATGTTTCTTTTTCTGTGTGACTTATTTCAGTTAGAATCATCATACCTGAATCCACTCATTGTGCTGCTAAGGGCCTGATGACATAGATTTCATTGCTGAGTGATATTGCTTTGTAAGTAAATACCACAACTTCTTTATCCATTTTTCACTTTCTGCGATGTTGAACTTGTACGGTAAACGAGGTTCTTGTAAACAGAGCCATTCCAAACTTCGGGGTGGCTGTGTCTTTTTTATTTTAATTTCCCTAAGCTATAGGACCATAAGTGGAAGTGCCCTAGGCTCTGTTGCTTTGCTTTTTAGATGTTTCAGGAAACACCATACACTTCTCCCGAGTGTCTGTTGGCAATTTACATCCCGCCCATCAGCATAACAAGGCTCCCAGTTCTCCATGGCCTGTCCTGCCTTTCTGGATTTTACACTTTTTTCAGATGGCCCTTTTGACCGGGGGGAAGTGAGACTTCATTGTAGTGCAGATTTCCTTTGCAAGCTTGCTTGTTTGGCCAAAAAGGGCGTATGCGTTTTTTCCTGAATATATTCAGGATAAAACGCATACGCCCTTTTTGGCCAAGTGCATCATTGTGGACGTTCTGCATCTTTCCGAAGCTTTCAATGCAATTCCAGTCTACCTCCTGAAATCAGTTTCCTGCAATTCTGCCCCGCTTTCAAGTCCTCTTGGCAGCTTTACTTCAGTATATTTTTGGAAATAGCTGTCATTTATAACTCTGCAGGTTTGTGAATTACAGTGCCCCTGAGCTCCTTTCTTCAACTCGCTTTCTTGTGACCTGGCCGCAACACCGCAGGATGGCTTCAGGCCCTAATGTGGTTCCGGCATGGCACGCTGAACCTTTGGTTAATTCCGCTTCCTGGTGGGAATTGAGAGTTAAATTTGCCCGTCCAGACACCTCCAGCTAGTCTCTCATTGGTTCTCGCTATTCCTGTTCATCTTCCGCAGAAATTGCAAACTGGGCCAAACAGGAGGTTAAAGGGACTGACTCTCCAAGTCGCGAGAGTGTTAGTAAAGCGTCTGGAATGTTGCACCCGAGTACCAGGGTACGAAAACTGAGACATATTTGAACACATCTCCCGATCACATGTTTGATCATACTCTAGGTTCCACATGCATGTTTTAGCTGAAGGAAGAATACCTTAAACCTGGGTAGTTGAAACCCGTGGAATGGGTACCATGCAATATGACTTCAAAGGGTCTTCATTTGCTCACTGAACCTCTCCAATCCTATCACTGCTGCCTTTTTGCCCCTGTACACATGCTTGATTCTCTTTAAGAGACATAGCAATCCATAGGTTTTAAGATAGTTATTAGTCAGGTACATTCCTAGGCGTTTAATATGGGGTGTTGAGTCCATTTCGTTGAGCAAGGAGTAGCTCTTGTCTATTCCATATTTGGCTTAAGGAACTTTATCTGTGCTCATTTCAATCTCTGGTTTTATGCAGCACCCCAACTCACCTTTCCCCTTAAGCAAGAATAAGTTGGTTTTCTAAATTTGAGACCCTGTTCTGTTCTGTAATTCAGTTCCTGTGTAGCCCAGTTTACATTCCGTGTATTAGTGATATCTTATGATGTTTCTTTTTCTGTGTGACTTATTTCAGTTAGAATCATCGTACCTGAATCCACTCATTATGCTGCTACGGGCCTGATGACATAGATTTCATTGCTGAGTGATATTGCTTTGTAAGTAAATACCACAACTTCTTTATCCATTTTTCACTTTCTGCGATGTTGAACTTGTACTGTAAACGAGGTTCTTGTAAACAGAGGCGTCCCAAACTTTGGGGTGGCTGTGTCTTTTTGATTTTAATTTCCCTAAGCTATAGGACCATAAGTGGAAGTGCCCTAGGCTCTGTTGCTTTGTTTTTTAGATGTTTCAGGAAACACCATACACTTCTCCCAAGTGTCTGTTGGCAATTTACATCCCGCCCATCAGCATAACAAGGCTCCCAGTTCTCCATGGCCTGTCCTGCCTTTCTGGATTTTACACTTTTTTCAGATGGCCCTTTTGACCGGGGGGAAGTGAGACTTCATTGTAGTGCAGATTTCCTTTGCAAGCTTGCTTGGTTGGCCAAAAAGGGCGTATGCGTTTTTTCCTGAATATATTCAGGAAAAAACGCATACGCCCTTTTTGGCCAAGTGCATCATTGTGGACGTTCTGCCTCTTTTCCTATGCTTTCAATGCAATTCCAGTCTACCTCCTGAAATCGGTTTCCTGCAATTCTGCCCCGCATTCAAGTCCTCTTGGCAGCCTTACTTCAGTATATTTTTGGATGATAGCTGTCATTTATAACTCTGCAGGTTTGTGAATTACAGTGCCCCTGAGCTCCTTTCTTCAACTCGCTTTCTTGTGAGCTGGCCGCAACACCGCAGGATGGCTTCAGGCCCTAATCTGGTTCCGGCACGGCACGCTGAGCCTTTGGTTAGTTCCTCTTCCTGGTGGGAAATGAGAGTTAAATTTGCCCGTCCAGACACCTCCAGCTAGTCTCTCATTGGTTCTCGCTCTTCCTGTTCATCTTCCGCAGAAATTGCAAACTGGGCCAAACAGGAGGTTAAAGGGACTGACTCTCCAAGTCGGGAGAGTGTTAGTAAAGCGTCTGGAATGTTGCACCCGAGTACCAGGGTACGAAAACTGAGACATATTTGAACACGTCTCCCGATCACATGGTTGATCATACTCTAGGTTCCACATGCATGTTTTAGCTGAAGGAAGAATACCTTAAACCTGGAGAGTTGAGACCCGTGTAATGGGTACCATGCAATATGACTTCAAAGGGTCTTCATTTGCTCACCGAACCTCTCCAATCCTATCACTGCTGCGTTTATGCCCCTGTACACCCGCTTGATTCTCTTTTGGAGACATAGCAATCCATAGGTTTTAAGATACTTTCTAGTCAGGTACATTCTTAGGCGTTTAATATGGGGTGTTGAGTCCATTTCGTTGAGCAAGGAGTAGCTCTTGTCTATTCCATATTTGGCTTAAGGAACTTTATCTGTGCTCATTTCAATCTCTGGTTTTATGCAGCACCCCAACTCACCTTTCCCCTTAAGCAAGCATAAGTTGGTTTTCTAAATTTGAGACCCTGTTCTGTTTTGGAATTCAGTTCCTGTGTAGCCAAGTTTACATTCCATGTATTAGTGATATCTTATGATGTTTCTTTTTCTGTGTGACTTATTTCAGTTAGAATCATCGTACCTGAATCCACTCATTGTGCTGCTAAGGGCCTGATGACATAGATTTCATTGCTGAGTGATACTGCATTGTACGTAAATACCACAAGTTCTTTATCCATTTTTCACTTTCTGTGATATTGAACTTGTACGGTAAACGAGGTTCTTGTAAACAGAGGCGTCCCAAACTTTGGGGTGGCTGTGTCTTTTTGATTTTAATTTCCCTAAGCTATAGGACCATAAGTGGAAGTGCCCTAGGCTCTGTTGCTTTGTTTTTTAGATGTTTCAGGAAACACCATACACTTCTCCCGAGTGTCTGTTGGCAATTAACATCCCGCCCATCAGCATAACAAGGCTCCCAGTTCTCCATGGCCTGTCCTGCCTTTCTGGATTTTACACTTTTTTCAGATGGCCCTTTTGACCGGGGGGAAGTGAGACTTCATTGTAGTGCAGATTTCCTTTGCAAGCTCGCTTGGTTGGCCAAATAGGGCGTATGCGTTTTTTCCTGAATATATTCAGGAAAAAACGCATACGCCCTTTTTGGCCAAGTGCATCATTGTGGACGTTCTGCCTCTTTTCCTATGCTTTCAATGCAATTCCAGTCTACCTCCTGAAATCGGTTTCCTGCAATTCTTCCCCGCTTTCAAGTCCTCTTGGCAGCCTTACTTCAGTATATTTTTGGACGATAGCTGTCATTTATAACTCTGCAGGTTTGTGAATTACAGTGCCCCTGAGCTCCTTTCTTCAACTCGCTTTCTTGTGAGCTGGCCGCAACACAGCAGGATGGCTTCAGGCCCTAATCTGGTTCAGGCACGGCACGCTGAGCCTTTGGTTATTTCCTCTTCCTGGTGGGAAATGAGAGTTAAATTTGCCCGTCCAGACACCTCCAGCTAGTCTCTCATTGGTTCTCCCTATTCCTGTTCATCTTCCGGAGAAATTGCAAACTGGGCCAAACAGGAGGTTAAAGGCGCTGACTCTCCAAGTGGGGAGAGTGTTAGTAAAGCGTCTGGAATGTTGCACACGAGTACCAGGGGAGGAAAACTGAGACATATTTGAACACGTCTCCCGTTCACAAGGTTGATCATACTCTGGGTTCCAAATGCATATTTTAGCTGAAGGAAGAATACCTTAAACCTGGAGAGTTGAGACCCGTGTAATGGGTACCATGCAATATGACTTCAAAGGGTCTTCATTTGCTCACCGAACCTCTCCAATCCTATCACTGCTGCATTTATGCCCCTGTACACATGTTTGATTCTCTTTCGGAGACATAGCAATCCATAAGTTTTAAGATACTTACTAGTCAGGTACATTCTTAGGCGTTTAATATGCGGTGTTGAGTCCATTTCGTTGAGCAAGGAGTAGCTCTTGTCTATTCCATATTTGGCTTAAGGAACTTTATCTGTGCTCATTTCAATCTCTGGTTTTATGCAGCACCCCAACTCACCTTTCCCCTTAAGCAAGCATAAGTTGGTTTTCTAAATTTGAGACCCTGTTCTGTTCTGTAATTCAGTTCCTGTGTAGCCAAGTTTACATTCCGTGTATTAGTGATATCTTATGATGTTTCTTTTTCTGTGTGACTTATTTCAGTTAGAATCATCATACCTGAATCCACTCATTGTGCTGCTAAGGGCCTGATGACATAGATTTCATTGCTGAGTGATATTGCTTTGTAAGTAAATACCACAACTTCTTTATCCATTTTTCACTTTCTGCGATGTTGAACTTGTACGGTAAACGAGATTCTTGTAAACAGAGCCATTCCAAACTTCGGGGTGGCTGTGTCTTTTTTATTTTAATTTCCCTAAGCTATAGGACCATAAGTGGAAGTGCCCTAGGCTCTGTTGCTTTGCTTTTTAGATGTTTCAGGAAACACCATACACTTCTCCCGAGTGTCTGTTGGCAATTTACATCCCGCCCATCAGCATAACAAGGCTCCCAGTTCTCCATGGCCTGTCCTGCCTTTCTGGATTTTACACTTTTTTCAGATGGCCCTTTTGACCGGGGGGAAGTGAGACTTCATTGTAGTGCAGATTTCCTTTGCAAGCTTGCTTGTTTGGCCAAAAAGGGCGTATGCGTTTTTTCCTGAATATATTCAGGATAAAACGCATACGCCCTTTTTGGCCAAGTGCATCATTGTGGACGTTCTGCATCTTTCTGAAGCTTTCAATGCAATTCCAGTCTACCTCCTGAAATCAGTTTCCTGCAATTCTGCCCCGCTTTCAAGTCCTCTTGGCAGCTTTACTTCAGTATATTTTTGGAAATAGCTGTCATTTATAACTCTGCAGGTTTGTGAATTACAGTGCCCCTGAGCTCCTTTCTTCAACTCGCTTTCTTGTGACCTGGCCGCAACACCGCAGGATGGCTTCAGGCCCTAATGTGGTTCCGGCATGGCACGCTGAACCTTTGGTTAATTCCGCTTCCTGGTGGGAATTGAGAGTTAAATTTGCCCGTCCAGACACCTCCAGCTAGTCTCTCATTGGTTCTCGCTATTCCTGTTCATCTTCTGCAGAAATTGCAAACTGGGCCAAACAGGAGGTTAAAGGGACTGACTCTCCAAGTCGCGAGAGTGTTAGTAAAGCGTCTGGAATGTTGCACCCGAGTACCAGGGTACGAAAACTGAGACATATTTGAACACATCTCCCGATCACATGTTTGATCATACTCTAGGTTCCACATGCATGTTTTAGCTGAAGGAAGAATACCTTAAACCTGGGTAGTTGAAACCCGTGGAATGGGTACCATGCAATATGACTTCAAAGGGTCTTCATTTGCTCACCGAACCTCTCCA
Source organism: Globicephala melas (assembly GCF_963455315.2). Classification (NCBI taxonomy): domain Eukaryota; kingdom Metazoa; phylum Chordata; class Mammalia; order Artiodactyla; family Delphinidae; genus Globicephala; species Globicephala melas. Next base: position 454,505 of record NW_027207345.1, read on the forward strand.
ATCCTATCACTGCTGCCTTTTTTCCCCTGTACACATGCTTGATTCTCTTTAAGAGACATAGCAATCCATAGGTTTTAAGATAGTTATTAGTCAGGTACATTCCTAGGCGTTTAATATGGGGTGTTGAGTCCATTTCGTTGAGCAAGGAGTAGCTCTTGTCTATTCCATATTTGGCTTAAGGAACTTTATCTGTGCTCATTTCAATCTCTGGTTTTATGCAGCACCCCAACTCACCTTTCCCCTTAAGCAAGAATAAGTTGGTTTTCTAAATTTGAGACCCTGTTCTGTTCTGTAATTCAGTTCCTGTGTAGCCCAGTTTACATTCCGTGTATTAGTGATATCTTATGATGTTTCTTTTTCTGTGTGACTTATTTCAGTTAGAATCATCGTACCTGAATCCACTCATTATGCTGCTACGGGCCTGATGACATAGATTTCATTGCTGAGTGATATTGCTTTGTAAGTAAATACCACAACTTCTTTATCCATTTTTCACTTTCTGCGATGTTGAACTTGTACTGTAAACGAGGTTCTTGTAAACAGAGGCGTCCCAAACTTTGGGGTGGCTGTGTCTTTTTGATTTTAATTTCCCTAAGCTATAGGACCATAAGTGGAAGTGCCCTAGGCTCTGTTGCTTTGTTTTTTAGATGTTTCAGGAAACACCATACACTTCTCCCGAGTGTCTGTTGGCAATTTACATCCCGCCCATCAGCATAACAAGGCTCCCAGTTCTCCATGGCCTGTCCTGCCTTTCTGGATTTTACACTTTTTTCAGATGGCCCTTTTGACCGGGGGGAAGTGAGACTTCATTGTAGTGCAGATTTCCTTTGCAAGCTTGCTTGGTTGGCCAAAAAGGGCGTATGCGTTTTTTCCTGAATATATTCAGGAAAAAACGCATACGCCCTTTTTGGCCAAGTGCATCATTGTGGACGTTCTGCCTCTTTTCCTATGCTTTCAATGCAATTCCAGTCTACCTCCTGAAATCGGTTTCCTGCAATTCTGCCCCGCATTCAAGTCCTCTTGGCAGCCTTACTTCAGTATATTTTTGGATGATAGCTGTCATTTATAACTCTGCAGGTTTGTGAATTACAGTGCCCCTGAGCTCCTTTCTTCAACTCGCTTTCTTGTGAGCTGGCCGCAACACCGCAGGATGGCTTCAGGCCCTAATCTGGTTCCGGCACGGCACGCTGAGCCTTTGGTTAGTTCCTCTTCCTGGTGGGAAATGAGAGTTAAATTTGCCCGTCCAGACACCTCCAGCTAGTCTCTCATTGGTTCTCGCTCTTCCTGTTCATCTTCCGCAGAAATTGCAAACTGGGCCAAACAGGAGGTTAAAGGGACTGACTCTCCAAGTCGGGAGAGTGTTAGTAAAGCGTCTGGAATGTTGCACCCGAGTACCAGGGTACGAAAACTGAGACATATTTGAACACGTCTCCCGATCACATGGTTGATCATACTCTAGGTTCCACATGCATGTTTTAGCTGAAGGAAGAATACCTTAAACCTGGAGAGTTGAGACCCGTGTAATGGGTACCATGCAATATGACTTCAAAGGGTCTTCATTTGCTCACCGAACCTCTCCAATCCTATCACTGCTGCGTTTATGCCCCTGTACACCCGCTTGATTCTCTTTTGGAGACATAGCAATCCATAGGTTTTAAGATACTTTCTAGTCAGGTACATTCTTAGGCGTTTAATATGCGGTGTTGAGTCCATTTCGTTGAGCAAGGAGTAGCTCTTGTCTATTCCATATTTGGCTTAAGGAACTTTATCTGTGCTCATTTCAATCTCTGGTTTTATGCAGCACCCCAACTCACCTTTCCCCTTAAGCAAGCATAAGTTGGTTTTCTAAATTTGAGACCCTGTTCTGTTTTGGAATTCAGTTCCTGTGTAGCCAAGTTTACATTCCATGTATTAGTGATATCTTATGATGTTTCTTTTTCTGTGTGACTTATTTCAGTTAGAATCATCGTACCTGAATCCACTCATTGTGCTGCTAAGGGCCTGATGACATAGATTTCATTGCTGAGTGATACTGCATTGTACGTAAATACCACAAGTTCTTTATCCATTTTTCACTTTCTGTGATATTGAACTTGTACGGTAAACGAGGTTCTTGTAAACAGAGGCGTCCCAAACTTTGGGGTGGCTGTGTCGTTTTGATTTTAATTTCCCTAAGCTATAGGACCGTAAGTGGAAGTGCCCTAGGCTCTGTTGCTTTGTTTTTTAGATGTTTCAGGAAACACCATACACTTCTCCCGAGTGTCTGTTGGCAATTTACATCCCGCCCATCAGCATAACAAGGCTCCCAGTTCTCCATGGCCTGTCCTGCCTTTCTGGATTTTACACTTTTTTCAGATGGCCCTTTTGACCGGGGGGAAGTGAGACTTCATTGTAGTGCAGATTTCCTTTGCAAGCTTGCTTGGTTGGCCAAAAAGGGCGTATGCGTTTTTTCCTGAATATATTCAGGAAAAAACGCATACGCCCTTTTTGGCCAAGTGCATCATTGTGGACGTTCTGCCTCTTTTCCTATGCTTTCAATGCAATTCCAGTCTACCTCCTGAAATCGGTTTCCTGCAATTCTGCCCCGCATTCAAGTCCTCTTGGCAGCCTTACTTCAGTATATTTTTGGATGATAGCTGTCATTTATAACTCTGCAGGTTTGTGAATTACAGTGCCCCTGAGCTCCTTTCTTCAACTCGCTTTCTTTTGAGCTGGCCGCAACACCGCAGGATGGCTTCAGGCCCTAATCTGGTTCCGGCTCGGCACGCTGAGCCTTTGGTTAGTTCCTCTTCCTGGTGGGAAATGAGAGTTAAATTTGCCCGTCCAGACACCTCCAGCTAGTCTCTCATTGGTTCTCCCTATTCCTGTTCATCTTCCGCAGAAATTGCAAACTGGGCCAAACAGGAGGTTAAAGGTGCTGACTCTCCAAGTGGGGAGAGTGTTAGTAAAGCGTCTGGAATGTTGCACCCGAGTAACAGGGGAGGAAAACTGAGACATATTTGAACACGTCTCCCGTTCACACGGTTGATCATACTCTGGGTTCCACATGCATGTTTTAGCTGAAGGAAGAATACCTTAAACCTGGAGAGTTGAGACCCGTGAAATGGGTACCATGCAATATGACTTCAAAGGGTCTTCATTTGCTCACCGAACCTCTCCAATCCTATCACTGCTGCGTTTATGCCCCTGTACACACGTTTGATTCTCTTTTGGAGACATAGCAATCCATAGGTTTTAAGATACTTACTAGTCAGGTACATTCTTAGGCGTTTAATATGGGGTGTTGAGTCCATTTCGTTGAGCAAGGAGTAGCTCTTGTCTATTCCATATTTGGCTTAAGGAACTTTATCTGTGCTCATTTCAATCTCTGGTTTTATGCAGCACCCCAACTCACCTTTCCCCTTAAGGAAGCATAAGTTGGTTTTCTAAATTTGAGACCCTGTTCTGTTCTGTAATTCAGTTCCTGTGTAGCCCAGTTTACATTCCGTGTATTAGTGATATCTTATGATGTTTCTTTTTCTGTGTGACTTATTTCAGTTAGAATCATCGTACCTGAATCCACTCATTATGCTGCTACGGGCCTGATGACATAGATTTCATTGCTGAGTGATATTGCTTTGTAAGTAAATACCACAACTTCTTTATCCATTTTTCACTTTCTGCGATGTTGAACTTGTACTGTAAACGAGGTTCTTGTAAACAGAGGCGTCCCAAACTTTGGGGTGGCTGTGTCTTTTTGATTTTAATTTCCCTAAGCTATAGGACCATAAGTTGAAGTGCCCTAGGCTCTGTTGCTTTGTTTTTTAGATGTTTCAGGAAACACCATACACTTCTCCCGAGTGTCTGTTGGCAATTTACATCCCGCCCATCAGCATAACAAGGCTCCCAGTTCTCCATGGCCTGTCCTGCCTTTCTGGATTTTACACTTTTTTCAGATGGCCCTTTTGACCGGGGGGAAGTGAGACTTCATTGTAGTGCAGATTTCCTATGCAAGTTTGCTTGTTTGGCCAAAAAGGGCGTATGCGTTTTTTCCTGAATATATTCAGGAAAAAACGCATATGCCGTTTTTGGCCAAGTGCATCATTGTGGACGTTCTGCCTCTTTTCCTATGCTTTCAATGCAATTCCAGTCTACCTCCTGAAATCGGTTTCCTGCAATTCTGCCCCGCTTTCAAGTCCTCTTGGCAGCCTTACTTCAGTATATTTTTGGACGATAGCTGTCATTTATAACTCTGCAGGTTTGTGAATTACAGTGCCCCTGAGCTCCTTTCTTCAACTCGCTTTCTTTTGAGCTGGCCGCAACACCGCAGGATGGCTTCAGGCCCTAATCTGGTTCCGGCACGGCATGCTGAGCCTTTGGTTAGTTCCTCTTCCTGGTGGGAAATGAGAGTTAAATTTGCCCGTCCAGACACCTCCAGCTAGTATCTCATTGGTTCTCCCTATTCCTGTTCATCTTCCGCAGAAATTGCAAACTGGGCCAAACAGGAGGTTAAAGGCGCTGACTCTCCAAGTGGGGAGAGTGTTAGTAAAGCATCTGGAATGTTGCACCCGAGTACCAGGGGAGGAAAACTGAGACATATTTGAACACATCTCCCGTTCACACGGTTGATCATACTCTGGGTTCCACATGCATGTTTTAGCTGAAGGAAGAATACCTTAAACCTGGAGAGTTGAGACCCGTGTAATGGGTACCATGCAATATGACTTCAAAGGGTCTTCATTTGCTCACCGAACCTCTCCAATCCTATCACTGCTGCGTTTATGCCCCTGTACACATGCTTGATTCTCTTTCGGAGACATAGCAATCCATAGGTTTTAAGATACTTACTAGTCAGGTACATTCTTAGGCGTTTAATATGGGGTGTTGAGTCCATTTCGTTGAGCAAGGAGTAGCTCTTATCTATTCCATATTTGGCTTAAGGAACTTTATCTGTGCTCATTTCAATCTCTGGTTTTATGCAGCACCCCAACTCACCTTTACCCTTAAGCAAGCATAAGTTGGTTTTCTAAATTTGAGACCCTGTTGTGTTTTGGAATTCAGTTCCTGTGTAGCCAAGTTTACATTCCGTGTATTACTGATATCTTATGATGTTTCTTTTTCTGTGTGACTTATTTCAGTTAGAATCATCATACCTGAATCCACTCATTGTGCTGCTAAGGGCCTGATGACATAGATTTCATTGCTGAGTGATATTGCTTTGTAAGTAAATACCACAACTTCTTTATCCATTTTTCACTTTCTGCGATGTTGAACTTGTACGGTAAACGAGGTTCTTGTAAACAGAGCCATTCCAAACTTCGGGGTGGCTGTGTCTTTTTTATTTTAATTTCCCTAAGCTATAGGACCATAAGTGGAAGTGCCCTAGGCTCTGTTGCTTTGCTTTTTAGATGTTTCAGGAAACACCATACACTTCTCCCGAGTGGCTGTTGGCAATTTACATCCCGCCCATCAGCATAACAAGGCTCCCAGTTCTCCATGGCCTGTCCTGCCTTTCTGGATTTTACACTTTTTTCAGATGGCCCTTTTGACCGGGGGGAAGTGAGACTTCATTGTAGGGCAGATTTCCTTTGCAAGCTTGCTTGTTTGGCCAAAAAGGGCGTATGCGTTTTTTCCTGAATATATTCAGGATAAAACGCATACGCCCTTTTTGGCCAAGTGCATCATTGTGGACGTTCTGCATCTTTCCGAAGCTTTCAATGCAATTCCAGTCTACCTCCTGAAATCAGTTTCCTGCAATTCTGCCCCGCTTTCAAGTCCTCTTGGCAGCTTTACTTCAGTATATTTTTGGAAATAGCTGTCATTTATAACTCTGCAGGTTTGTGAATTACAGTGCCCCTGAGCTCCTTTCTTCAACTCGCTTTCTTGTGACCTGGCCGCAACACCGCAGGATGGCTTCAGGCCCTAATGTGGTTCCGGCATGGCACGCTGAACCTTTGGTTAATTCCGCTTCCTGGTGGGAATTGAGAGTTAAATTTGCCCGTCCAGACACCTCCAGCTAGTCTCTCATTGGTTCTCGCTATTCCTGTTCATCTTCCGCAGAAATTGCAAACTGGGCCAAACAGGAGGTTAAAGGGACTGACTCTCCAAGTCGCGAGAGTGTTAGTAAAGCGTCTGGAATGTTGCACCCGAGTACCAGGGTACGAAAACTGAGACATATTTGAACACATCTCCCGATCACATGTTTGATCATACTCTAGGTTCCACATGCATGTTTTAGCTGAAGGAAGAATACCTTAAACCTGGGTAGTTGAAACCCGTGGAATGGGTACCATGCAATATGACTTCAAAGGGTCTTCATTTGCTCACCGAACCTCTCCAATCCTATCACTGCTGCCTTTTTGCCCCTGTACACATGCTTGATTCTCTTTAAGAGACATAGCAATCCATAGGTTTTAAGATAGTTATTAGTCAGGTACATTCCTAGGCGTTTAATATGGGGTGTTGAGTCCATTTCGTTGAGCAAGGAGTAGCTCTTGTCTATTCCATATTTGGCTTAAGGAACTTTATCTGTGCTCATTTCAATCTCTGGTTTTATGCAGCACCCCAACTCACCTTTCCCCTTAAGCAAGAATAAGTTGGTTTTCTAAATTTGAGACCCTGTTCTGTTCTGTAATTCAGTTCCTGTGTAGCCCAGTTTACATTCCGTGTATTAGTGATATCTTATGATGTTTCTTTTTCTGTGTGACTTATTTCAGTTAGAATCATCGTACCTGAATCCACTCATTATGCTGCTACGGGCCTGATGACATAGATTTCATTGCTGAGTGATATTGCTTTGTAAGTAAATACCACAACTTCTTTATCCATTTTTCACTTTCTGCGATGTTGAACTTGTACTGTAAACGAGGTTCTTGTAAACAGAGGCGTCCCAAACTTTGGGGTGGCTGTGTCTTTTTGATTTTAATTTCCCTAAGCTATAGGACCATAAGTGGAAGTGCCCTAGGCTCTGTTGCTTTGTTTTTTAGATGTTTCAGGAAACACCATACACTTCTCCCGAGTGTCTGTTGGCAATTTACATCCCGCCCATCAGCATAACAAGGCTCCCAGTTCTCCATGGCCTGTCCTGCCTTTCTGGATTTTACACTTTTTTCAGATGGCCCTTTTGACCGGGGGGAAGTGAGACTTCATTGTAGTGCAGATTTCCTTTGCAAGCTTGCTTGGTTGGCCAAAAAGGGCGTATGCGTTTTTTCCTGAATATATTCAGGAAAAAACGCATACGCCCTTTTTGGCCAAGTGCATCATTGTGGACGTTCTGCCTCTTTTCCTATGCTTTCAATGCAATTCCAGTCTACCTCCTGAAATCGGTTTCCTGCAATTCTGCCCCGCATTCAAGTCCTCTTGGCAGCCTTACTTCAGTATATTTTTGGATGATAGCTGTCATTTATAACTCTGCAGGTTTGTGAATTACAGTGCCCCTGAGCTCCTTTCTTCAACTCGCTTTCTTGTGAGCTGGCCGCAACACCGCTGGATGGCTTCAGGCCCTAATCTGGTTCAGGCACGGCACGCTGAGCCTTTGGTTATTTCCTCTTCCTGGTGGGAAATGAGAGTTAAATTTGCCCGTCCAGACACCTCCAGCTAGTCTCTCATTGGTTCTCCCTATTCCTGTTCATCTTCCGGAGAAATTGCAAACTGGGCCAAACAGGAGGTTAAAGGCGCTGACTCTCCAAGTGGGGAGAGTGTTAGTAAAGCGTCTGGAATGTTGCACACGAGTACCAGGGGAGGAAAACTGAGACATATTTGAACACGTCTCCCGTTCACAAGGTTGATCATACTCTGGGTTCCAAATGCATATTTTAGCTGAAGGAAGAATACCTTAAACCTGGAGAGTTGAGACCCGTGTAATGGGTACCATGCAATATGACTTCAAAGGGTCTTCATTTGCTCACCGAACCTCTCCAATCCTATCACTGCTGCATTTATGCCCCTGTACACATGTTTGATTCTCTTTCGGAGACATAGCAATCCATAAGTTTTAAGATACTTACTAGTCAGGTACATTCTTAGGCGTTTAATATGCGGTGTTGAGTCCATTTCGTTGAGCAAGGAGTAGCTCTTGTCTATTCCATATTTGGCTTAAGGAACTTTATCTGTGCTCATTTCAATCTCTGGTTTTATGCAGCACCCCAACTCACCTTTCCCCTTAAGCAAGCATAAGTTGGTTTTCTAAATTTGAGACCCTGTTCTGTTCTGTAATTCAGTTCCTGTGTAGCCAAGTTTACATTCCGTGTATTAGTGATATCTTATGATGTTTCTTTTTCTGTGTGACTTATTTCAGTTAGAATCATCATACCTGAATCCACTCATTGTGCTGCTAAGGGCCTGATTACATAGATTTCATTGCTGAGTGATATTGCTTTGTAAGTAAATACCACAACTTCTTTATCCATTTTTCACTTTCTGCGATGTTGAACTTGTACGGTAAACGAGGTTCTTGTAAACAGAGCCATTCCAAACTTCGGGGTGGCTGTGTCTTTTTTATTTTAATTTCCCTAAGCTATAGGACCATAAGTGGAAGTGCCCTAGGCTCTGTTGCTTTGCTTTTTAGATGTTTCAGGAAACACCATACACTTCTCCCGAGTGGCTGTTGGCAATTTACATCCCGCCCATCAGCATAACAAGGCTCCCAGTTCTCCATGGCCTGTCCTGCCTTTCTGGATTTTACACTTTTTTCAGATGGCCCTTTTGACCGGGGGGAAGTGAGACTTCATTGTAGTGCAGATTTCCTTTGCAAGCTTGCTTGTTTGGCCAAAAAGGGCGTATGCGTTTTTTCCTGAATATATTCAGGATAAAACGCATACGCCCTTTTTGGCCAAGTGCATCATTGTGGACGTTCTGCATCTTTCCGAAGCTTTCAATGCAATTCCAGTCTACCTCCTGAAATCAGTTTCCTGCAATTCTGCCCCGCTTTCAAGTCCTCTTGGCAGCTTTACTTCAGTATATTTTTGGAAATAGCTGTCATTTATAACTCTGCAGGTTTGTGAATTACAGTGCCCCTGAGCTCCTTTCTTCAACTCGCTTTCTTGTGACCTGGCCGCAACACCGCAGGATGGCTTCAGGCCCTAATGTGGTTCCGGCATGGCACGCTGAACCTTTGGTTAATTCCGCTTCCTGGTGGGAATTGAGAGTTAAATTTGCCCGTCCAGACACCTCCAGCTAGTCTCTCATTGGTTCTCGCTATTCCTGTTCATCTTCCGCAGAAATTGCAAACTGGGCCAAACAGGAGGTTAAAGGGACTGACTCTCCAAGTCGCGAGAGTGTTAGTAAAGCGTCTGGAATGTTGCACCCGAGTACCAGGGTACGAAAACTGAGACATATTTGAACACATCTCCCGATCACATGTTTGATCATACTCTAGGTTCCACATGCATGTTTTAGCTGAAGGAAGAATACCTTAAACCTGGGTAGTTGAAACCCGTGGAATGGGTACCATGCAATATGACTTCAAAGGGTCTTCATTTGCTCACCGAACCTCTCCAATCCTATCACTGCTGCCTTTTTGCCCCTGTACACATGCTTGATTCTCTTTAAGAGACATAGCAATCCATAGGTTTTAAGATAGTTATTAGTCAGGTACATTCCTAGGCGTTTAATATGGGGTGTTGAGTCCATTTCGTTGAGCAAGGAGTAGCTCTTGTCTATTCCATATTTGGCTTAAGGAACTTTATCTGTGCTCATTTCAATCTCTGGTTTTATGCAGCACCCCAACTCACCTTTACCCTTAAACAAGAATAAGTTGGTTTTCTAAATTTGAGACCCTGTTCTGTTCTGTAATTCAGTTCCTGTGTAGCCCAGTTTACATTCCGTGTATTAGTGATATCTTATGATGTTTCTTTTTCTGTGTGACTTATTTCAGTTAGAATCATCGTACCTGAATCCACTCATTATGCTGCTACGGGCCTGATGACATAGATTTCATTGCTGAGTGATATTGCTTTGTAAGTAAATACCACAACTTCTTTATCCATTTTTCACTTTCTGCGATGTTGAACTTGTACTGTAAACGAGGTTCTTGTAAACAGAGGCGTCCCAAACTTTGGGGTGGCTGTGTCTTTTTGATTTTAATTTCCCTAAGCTATAGGACCATAAGTGGAAGTGCCCTAGGCTCTGTTGCTTTGTTTTTTAGATGTTTCAGGAAACACCATACACTTCTCCCGAGTGTCTGTTGGCAATTTACATCCCGCCCATCAGCATAACAAGGCTCCCAGTTCTCCATGGCCTGTCCTGCCTTTCTGGATTTTACACTTTTTTCAGATGGCCCTTTTGACCGGGGGGAAGTGAGACTTCATTGTAGTGCAGATTTCCTTTGCAAGCTTGCTTGGTTGGCCAAAAAGGGCGTATGCGTTTTTTCCTGAATATATTCAGGAAAAAACGCATACGCCCTTTTTGGCCAAGTGCATCATTGTGGACGTTCTGCCTCTTTTCCTATGCTTTCAATGCAATTCCAGTCTACCTCCTGAAATCGGTTTCCTGCAATTCTGCCCCGCATTCAAGTCCTCTTGGCAGCCTTACTTCAGTATATTTTTGGATGATAGCTGTCATTTATAACTCTGCAGGTTTGTGAATTACAGTGCCCCTGAGCTCCTTTCTTCAACTCGCTTTCTTGTGAGCTGGCCGCAACACCGCAGGATGGCTTCAGGCCCTAATCTGGTTCCGGCACGGCACGCTGAGCCTTTGGTTAGTTCCTCTTCCTGGTGGGAAATGAGAGTTAAATTTGCCCGTCCAGACACCTCCAGCTAGTCTCTCATTGGTTCTCGCTCTTCCTGTTCATCTTCCGCAGAAATTGCAAACTGGGCCAAACAGGAGGTTAAAGGGACTGACTCTCCAAGTCGGGAGAGTGTTAGTAAAGCGTCTGGAATGTTGCACCCGAGTACCAGGGTACGAAAACTGAGACATATTTGAACACGTCTCCCGATCACATGGTTGATCATACTCTAGGTTCCACATGCATGTTTTAGCTGAAGGAAGAATACCTTAAACCTGGAGAGTTGAGACCCGTGTAATGGGTACCATGCAATATGACTTCAAAGGGTCTTCATTTGCTCACCGAACCTCTCCAATCCTATCACTGCTGCGTTTATGCCCCTGTACACCCGCTTGATTCTCTTTTGGAGACATAGCAATCCATAGGTTTTAAGATACTTTCTAGTCAGGTACATTCTTAGGCGTTTAATATGGGGTGTTGAGTCCATTTCGTTGAGCAAGGAGTAGCTCTTGTCTATTCCATATTTGGCTTAAGGAACTTTATCTGTGCTCATTTCAATCTCTGGTTTTATGCAGCACCCCAACTCACCTTTCCCCTTAAGCAAGCATAAGTTGGTTTTCTAAATTTGAGACCCTGTTCTGTTTTGGAATTCAGTTCCTGTGTAGCCAAGTTTACATTCCATGTATTAGTGATATCTTATGATGTTTCTTTTTCTGTGTGACTTATTTCAGTTAGAATCATCGTACCTGAATCCACTCATTGTGCTGCTAAGGGCCTGATGACATAGATTTCATTGCTGAGTGATACTGCATTGTACGTAAATACCACAAGTTCTTTATCCATTTTTCACTTTCTGTGATATTGAACTTGTACGGTAAACGAGGTTCTTGTAAACAGAGGCGTCCCAAACTTTGGGGTGGCTGTGTCGTTTTGATTTTAATTTCCCTAAGCTATAGGACCGTAAGTGGAAGTGCCCTAGGCTCTGTTGCTTTGTTTTTTAGATGTTTCAGGAAACACCATACACTTCTCCCGAGTGTCTGTTGGCAATTTACATCCCGCCCATCAGCATAACAAGGCTCCCAGTTCTCCATGGCCTGTCCTGCCTTTCTGGATTTTACACTTTTTTCAGATGGCCCTTTTGACCGGGGGGAAGTGAGACTTCATTGTAGTGCAGATTTCCTTTGCAAGCTTGCTTGGTTGGCCAAAAAGGGCGTATGCGTTTTTTCCTGAATATATTCAGGAAAAAACGCATACGCCCTTTTTGGCCAAGTGCATCATTGTGGACGTTCTGCCTCTTTTCCTATGCTTTCAATGCAATTCCAGTCTACCTCCTGAAATCGGTTTCCTGCAATTCTGCCCCGCATTCAAGTCCTCTTGGCAGCCTTACTTCAGTATATTTTTGGATGATAGCTGTCATTTATAACTCTGCAGGTTTGTGAATTACAGTGCCCCTGAGCTCCTTTCTTCAACTCGCTTTCTTTTGAGCTGGCCGCAACACCGCAGGATGGCTTCAGGCCCTAATCTGGTTCCGGCTCGGCACGCTGAGCCTTTGGTTATTTCCTCTTCCTGGTGGGAAATGAGAGTTAAATTTGCCCGTCCAGACACCTCCAGCTAGTCTCTCATTGGTTCTCCCTATTCCTGTTCATCTTCCGCAGAAATTGCAAACTGGGCCAAACAGGAGGTTAAAGGTGCTGACTCTCCAAGTGGGGAGAGTGTTAGTAAAGCGTCTGGAATGTTGCACCCGAGTAACAGGGGAGGAAAACTGAGACATATTTGAACACGTCTCCCGTTCACACGGTTGATCATACTCTGGGTTCCACATGCATGTTTTAGCTGAAGGAAGAATACCTTAAACCTGGAGAGTTGAGACCCGTGAAATGGGTACCATGCAATATGACTTCAAAGGGTCTTCATTTGCTCACCGAACCTCTCCAATCCTATCACTGCTGCGTTTATGCCCCTGTACACACGTTTGATTCTCTTTTGGAGACATAGCAATCCATAGGTTTTAAGATACTTACTAGTCAGGTACATTCTTAGGCGTTTAATATGGGGTGTTGAGTCCATTTCGTTGAGCAAGGAGTAGCTCTTGTCTATTCCATATTTGGCTTAAGGAACTTTATCTGTGCTCATTTCAATCTCTGGTTTTATGCAGCACCCCAACTCACCTTTCCCCTTAAGGAAGCATAAGTTGGTTTTCTAAATTTGAGACCCTGTTCTGTTCTGTAATTCAGTTCCTGTGTAGCCCAGTTTACATTCCGTGTATTAGTGATATCTTATGATGTTTCTTTTTCTGTGTGACTTATTTCAGTTAGAATCATCGTACCTGAATCCACTCATTATGCTGCTACGGGCCTGATGACATAGATTTCATTGCTGAGTGATATTGCTTTGTAAGTAAATACCACAACTTCTTTATCCATTTTTCACTTTCTGCGATGTTGAACTTGTACTGTAAACGAGGTTCTTGTAAACAGAGGCGTCCCAAACTTTGGGGTGGCTGTGTCTTTTTGATTTTAATTTCCCTAAGCTATAGGACCATAAGTGGAAGTGTCCTAGGCTCTGTTGCTTTGTTTTTTAGATGTTTCAGGAAACACCATACACTTCTCCCGAGTGTCTGTTGGCAATTTACATCCCGCCCATCAGCATAACAAGGCTCCCAGTTCTCCATGGCCTGTCCTGCCTTTCTGGATTTTACACTTTTTTCAGATGGCCCTTTTGACCGGGGGGAAGTGAGACTTCATTGTAGTGCAGATTTCCTTTGCAAGCTTGCTTGGTTGGCCAAAAAGGGCGTATGCGTTTTTTCCTGAATATATTCAGGAAAAAACGCATACGCCCTTTTTGGCCAAGTGCATCATTGTGGACGTTCTGCCTCTTTTCCTATGCTTTCAATGCAATTCCAGTCTACCTCCTGAAATCGGTTTCCTGCAATTCTGCCCCGCATTCAAGTCCTCTTGGCAGCCTTACTTCAGTATATTTTTGGATGATAGCTGTCATTTATAACTCTGCAGGTTTGTGAATTACAGTGCCCCTGAGCTCCTTTCTTCAACTCGCTTTCTTTTGAGCTGGCCGCAACACCGCAGGATGGCTTCAGGCCCTAATCTGGTTCCGGCTCGGCACGCTGAGCCTTTGGTTAGTTCCTCTTCCTGGTGGGAAATGAGAGTTAAATTTGCCCGTCCAGACACCTCCAGCTAGTCTCTCATTGGTTCTCCCTATTCCTGTTCATCTTCCGCAGAAATTGCAAACTGGGCCAAACAGGAGGTTAAAGGTGCTGACTCTCCAAGTGGGGAGAGTGTTAGTAAAGCGTCTGGAATGTTGCACCCGAGTAACAGGGGAGGAAAACTGAGACATATTTGAACACGTCTCCCGTTCACACGGTTGATCATACTCTGGGTTCCACATGCATGTTTTAGCTGAAGGAAGAATACCTTAAACCTGGAGAGTTGAGACCCGTGAAATGGGTACCATGCAATATGACTTCAAAGGGTCTTCATTTGCTCACCGAACCTCTCCAATCCTATCACTGCTGCGTTTATGCCCCTGTACACACGTTTGATTCTCTTTTGGAGACATAGCAATCCATAGGTTTTAAGATACTTACTAGTCAGGTACATTCTTAGGCGTTTAATATGGGGTGTTGAGTCCATTTCGTTGAGCAAGGAGTAGCTCTTGTCTATTCCATATTTGGCTTAAGGAACTTTATCTGTGCTCATTTCAATCTCTGGTTTTATGCAGCACCCCAACTCACCTTTCCCCTTAAGCAAGCATAAGTTGGTTTTCTAAATTTGAGACCCTGTTGTGTTTTGGAATTCAGTTCCTGTGTAGCCAAGTTTACATTCCGTGTATTACTGATATCTTATGATGTTTCTTTTTCTGTGTGACTTATTTCAGTTAGAATCATCATACCTGAATCCACTCATTGTGCTGCTAAGGGCCTGATGACATAGATTTCATTGCTGAGTGATATTGCTTTGTAAGTAAATACCACAACTTCTTTATCCATTTTTCACTTTCTGCGATGTTGAACTTGTACGGTAAACGAGGTTCTTGTAAACAGAGCCATTCCAAACTTCGGGGTGGCTGTGTCTTTTTTATTTTAATTTCCCTAAGCTATAGGACCATAAGTGGAAGTGCCCTAGGCTCTGTTGCTTTGCTTTTTAGATGTTTCAGGAAACACCATACACTTCTCCCGAGTGGCTGTTGGCAATTTACATCCCGCCCATCAGCATAACAAGGCTCCCAGTTCTCCATGGCCTGTCCTGCCTTTCTGGATTTTACACTTTTTTCAGATGGCCCTTTTGACCGGGGGGAAGTGAGACTTCATTGTAGTGCAGATTTCCTTTGCAAGCTTGCTTGTTTGGCCAAAAAGGGCGTATGCGTTTTTTCCTGAATATATTCAGGATAAAACGCATACGCCCTTTTTGGCCAAGTGCATCATTGTGGACGTTCTGCATCTTTCCGAAGCTTTCAATGCAATTCCAGTCTACCTCCTGAAATCAGTTTCCTGCAATTCTGCCCCGCTTTCAAGTCCTCTTGGCAGCTTTACTTCAGTATATTTTTGGAAATAGCTGTCATTTATAACTCTGCAGGTTTGTGAATTACAGTGCCCCTGAGCTCCTTTCTTCAACTCGCTTTCTTGTGACCTGGCCGCAACACCGCAGGATGGCTTCAGGCCCTAATGTGGTTCCGGCATGGCACGCTGAACCTTTGGTTAATTCCGCTTCCTGGTGGGAATTGAGAGTTAAATTTGCCCGTCCAGACACCTCCAGCTAGTCTCTCATTGGTTCTCGCTATTCCTGTTCATCTTCCGCAGAAATTGCAAACTGGGCCAAACAGGAGGTTAAAGGGACTGACTCTCCAAGTCGCGAGAGTGTTAGTAAAGCGTCTGGAATGTTGCACCCGAGTACCAGGGTACGAAAACTGAGACATATTTGAACACATCTCCCGATCACATGTTTGATCATACTCTAGGTTCCACATGCATGTTTTAGCTGAAGGAAGAATACCTTAAACCTGGGTAGTTGAAACCCGTGGAATGGGTACCATGCAATATGACTTCAAAGGGTCTTCATTTGCTCACCGAACCTCTCCAATCCTATCACTGCTGCCTTTTTGCCCCTGTACACATGCTTGATTCTCTTTAAGAGACATAGCAATCCATAGGTTTTAAGATAGTTATTAGTCAGGTACATTCCTAGGCGTTTAATATGGGGTGTTGAGTCCATTTCGTTGAGCAAGGAGTAGCTCTTGTCTATTCCATATTTGGCTTAAGGAACTTTATCTGTGCTCATTTCAATCTCTGGTTTTATGCAGCACCCCAACTCACCTTTCCCCTTAAGCAAGAATAAGTTGGTTTTCTAAATTTGAGACCCTGTTCTGTTCTGTAATTCAGTTCCTGTGTAGCCCAGTTTACATTCCGTGTATTAGTGATATCTTATGATGTTTCTTTTTCTGTGTGACTTATTTCAGTTAGAATCATCGTACCTGAATCCACTCATTATGCTGCTACGGGCCTGATGACATAGATTTCATTGCTGAGTGATATTGCTTTGTAAGTAAATACCACAACTTCTTTATCCATTTTTCACTTTCTGCGATGTTGAACTTGTACTGTAAACGAGGTTCTTGTAAACAGAGGCGTCCCAAACTTTGGGGTGGCTGTGTCTTTTTGATTTTAATTTCCCTAAGCTATAGGACCATAAGTGGAAGTGCCCTAGGCTCTGTTGCTTTGTTTTTTAGATGTTTCAGGAAACACCATACACTTCTCCCGAGTGTCTGTTGGCAATTTACATCCCGCCCATCAGCATAACAAGGCTCCCAGTTCTCCATGGCCTGTCCTGCCTTTCTGGATTTTACACTTTTTTCAGATGGCCCTTTTGACCGGGGGGAAGTGAGACTTCATTGTAGTGCAGATTTCCTTTGCAAGCTTGCTTGGTTGGCCAAAAAGGGCGTATGCGTTTTTTCCTGAATATATTCAGGAAAAAACGCATACGCCCTTTTTGGCCAAGTGCATCATTGTGGACGTTCTGCCTCTTTTCCTATGCTTTCAATGCAATTCCAGTCTACCTCCTGAAATCGGTTTCCTGCAATTCTGCCCCGCATTCAAGTCCTCTTGGCAGCCTTACTTCAGTATATTTTTGGATGATAGCTGTCATTTATAACTCTGCAGGTTTGTGAATTACAGTGCCCCTGAGCTCCTTTCTTCAACTCGCTTTCTTGTGAGCTGGCCGCAACACCGCAGGATGGCTTCAGGCCCTAATCTGGTTCCGGCACGGCACGCTGAGCCTTTGGTTAGTTCCTCTTCCTGGTGGGAAATGAGAGTTAAATTTGCCCGTCCAGACACCTCCAGCTAGTCTCTCATTGGTTCTCGCTCTTCCTGTTCATCTTCCGCAGAAATTGCAAACTGGGCCAAACAGGAGGTTAAAGGGACTGACTCTCCAAGTCGGGAGAGTGTTAGTAAAGCGTCTGGAATGTTGCACCCGAGTACCAGGGTACGAAAACTGAGACATATTTGAACACGTCTCCCGATCACATGGTTGATCATACTCTAGGTTCCACATGCATGTTTTAGCTGAAGGAAGAATACCTTAAACCTGGAGAGTTGAGACCCGTGTAATGGGTACCATGCAATATGACTTCAAAGGGTCTTCATTTGCTCACCGAACCTCTCCAATCCTATCACTGCTGCGTTTATGCCCCTGTACACCCGCTTGATTCTCTTTTGGAGACATAGCAATCCATAGGTTTTAAGATACTTTCTAGTCAGGTACATTCTTAGGCGTTTAATATGGGGTGTTGAGTCCATTTCGTTGAGCAAGGAGTAGCTCTTGTCTATTCCATATTTGGCTTAAGGAACTTTATCTGTGCTCATTTCAATCTCTGGTTTTATGCAGCACCCCAACTCACCTTTCCCCTTAAGCAAGCATAAGTTGGTTTTCTAAATTTGAGACCCTGTTCTGTTTTGGAATTCAGTTCCTGTGTAGCCAAGTTTACATTCCATGTATTAGTGATATCTTATGATGTTCCTTTTTCTGTGTGACTTATTTCAGTTAGAATCATCGTACCTGAATCCACTCATTGTGCTGCTAAGGGCCTGATGACATAGATTTCATTGCTGAGTGATACTGCATTGTACGTAAATACCACAAGTTCTTTATCCATTTTTCACTTTCTGTGATATTGAACTTGTACGGTAAACGAGGTTCTTGTAAACAGAGGCGTCCCAAACTTTGGGGTGGCTGTGTCGTTTTGATTTTAATTTCCCTAAGCTATAGGACCGTAAGTGGAAGTGCCCTAGGCTCTGTTGCTTTGTTTTTTAGATGTTTCAGGAAACACCATACACTTCTCCCGAGTGTCTGTTGGCAATTTACATCCCGCCCATCAGCATAACAAGGCTCCCAGTTCTCCATGGCCTGTCCTGCCTTTCTGGATTTTACACTTTTTTCAGATGGCCCTTTTGACTGGGGGGAAGTGAGACTTCATTGTAGTGCAGATTTCCTTTGCAAGCTTGCTTGGTTGGCCAAAAAGGGCGTATGCGTTTTTTCCTGAATATATTCAGGAAAAAACGCATACGCCCTTTTTGGCCAAGTGCATCATTGTGGACGTTCTGCCTCTTTTCCTATGCTTTCAATGCAATTCCAGTCTACCTCCTGAAATCGGTTTCCTGCAATTCTGCCCCGCATTCAAGTCCTCTTGGCAGCCTTACTTCAGTATATTTTTGGATGATAGCTGTCATTTATAACTCTGCAGGTTTGTGAATTACAGTGCCCCTGAGCTCCTTTCTTCAACTCGCTTTCTTTTGAGCTGGCCGCAACACCGCAGGATGGCTTCAGGCCCTAATCTGGTTCCGGCTCGGCACGCTGAGCCTTTGGTTAGTTCCTCTTCCTGGTGGGAAATGAGAGTTAAATTTGCCCGTCCAGACACCTCCAGCTAGTCTCTCATTGGTTCTCCCTATTCCTGTTCATCTTCCGCAGAAATTGCAAACTGGGCCAAACAGGAGGTTAAAGGTGCTGACTCTCCAAGTGGGGAGAGTGTTAGTAAAGCGTCTGGAATGTTGCACCCGAGTAACAGGGGAGGAAAACTGAGACATATTTGAACACGTCTCCCGTTCACACGGTTGATCATACTCTGGGTTCCACATGCATGTTTTAGCTGAAGGAAGAATACCTTAAACCTGGAGAGTTGAGACCCGTGAAATGGGTACCATGCAATATGACTTCAAAGGGTCTTCATTTGCTCACCGAACCTCTCCAATCCTATCACTGCTGCGTTTATGCCCCTGTACACACGTTTGATTCTCTTTTGGAGACATAGCAATCCATAGGTTTTAAGATACTTACTAGTCAGGTACATTCTTAGGCGTTTAATATGGGGTGTTGAGTCCATTTCGTTGAGCAAGGAGTAGCTCTTGTCTATTCCATATTTGGCTTAAGGAACTTTATCTGTGCTCATTTCAATCTCTGGTTTTATGCAGCACCCCAACTCACCTTTCCCCTTAAGGAAGCATAAGTTGGTTTTCTAAATTTGAGACCCTGTTCTGTTCTGTAATTCAGTTCCTGTGTAGCCCAGTTTACATTCCGTGTATTACTGATATCTTATGATGTTTCTTTTTCTGTGTGACTTATTTCAGTTAGAATCATCGTACCTGAATCCACTCATTATGCTGCTACGGGCCTGATGACATAGATTTCATTGCTGAGTGATATTGCTTTGTAAGTAAATACCACAACTTCTTTATCTATTTTTCACTTTCTGCGATGTTGAACTTGTACTGTAAACGAGGTTCTTGTAAACAGAGGCGTCCCAAACTTTGGGGTGGCTGTGTCTTTTTGATTTTAATTTCCCTAAGCTATAGGACCATAAGTGGAAGTGCCCTAGGCTCTGTTGCTTTGTTTTTTAGATGTTTCAGGAAACACCATACACTTCTCCCGAGTGTCTGTTGGCAATTTACATCCCGCCCATCAGCATAACAAGGCTCCCAGTTCTCCATGGCCTGTCCTGCCTTTCTGGATTTTACACTTTTTTCAGATGGCCCTTTTGACCGGGGGGAAGTGAGACTTCATTGTAGTGCAGATTTCCTATGCAAGTTTGCTTGTTTGGCCAAAAAGGGCGTATGCGTTTTTTCCTGAATATATTCAGGAAAAAACGCATATGCCGTTTTTGGCCAAGTGCATCATTGTGGACGTTCTGCCTCTTTTCCTATGCTTTCAATGCAATTCCAGTCTACCTCCTGAAATCGGTTTCCTGCAATTCTGCCCCGCTTTCAAGTCCTCTTGGCAGCCTTACTTCAGTATATTTTTGGACGATAGCTGTCATTTATAACTCTGCAGGTTTGTGAATTACAGTGCCCCTGAGCTCCTTTCTTCAACTCGTTTTCTTTTGAGCTGGCCGCAACACCGCAGGATGGCTTCAGGCCCTAATCTGGTTCCGGCACGGCATGCTGAGCCTTTGGTTAGTTCCTCTTCCTGGTGGGAAATGAGAGTTAAATTTGCCCGTCCAGACACCTCCAGCTAGTATCTCATTGGTTCTCCCTATTCCTGTTCATCTTCCGCAGAAATTGCAAACTGGGCCAAACAGGAGGTTAAAGGCGCTGACTCTCCAAGTGGGGAGAGTGTTAGTAAAGCATCTGGAATGTTGCACCCGAGTACCAGGGGAGGAAAACTGAGACATATTTGAACACATCTCCCGTTCACACGGTTGATCATACTCTGGGTTCCACATGCATGTTTTAGCTGAAGGAAGAATACCTTAAACCTGGAGAGTTGAGACCCGTGTAATGGGTACCATGCAATATGACTTCAAAGGGTCTTCATTTGCTCACCGAACCTCTCCAATCCTATCACTGCTGCGTTTATGCCCCTGTACACATGCTTGATTCTCTTTCGGAGACATAGCAATCCATAGGTTTTAAGATACTTACTAGTCAGGTACATTCTTAGGCGTTTAATATGGGGTGTTGAGTCCATTTCGTTGAGCAAGGAGTAGCTCTTATCTATTCCATATTTGGCTTAAGGAACTTTATCTGTGCTCATTTCAATCTCTGGTTTTATGCAGCACCCCAACTCACCTTTCCCCTTAAGCAAGCATAAGTTGGTTTTCTAAATTTGAGACCCTGTTGTGTTTTGGAATTCAGTTCCTGTGTAGCCAAGTTTACATTCCGTGTATTACTGATATCTTATGATGTTTCTTTTTCTGTGTGACTTATTTCAGTTAGAATCATCGTACCTGAATCCACTCATTGTGCTGCTACGGGCCTGATGACATAGATTTCATTGCTGAGTGATACTGCATTGTACATAAGTACCACAAGTTCTTTATCCATTTTCCTCTTTCTGTGATATTGAACTTGTACGGAAAACGAGGTTCTTGTAAACAGAGGCGTCCCAAACTTTGGGGTGGCTGTGTCTTTTTGATTTTAATTTCCCTAAGCTATAGGACCATAAGTGGAAGTGCCCTAGGCTCTGTTGCTTTGTTTTTTAGATGTTTCAGGAAACACCATACACTTCTCCCGAATGTCTGTTGGCAATTTACATCCTGCCCATCAGCATAACAAGGCTCCCAGTTCTCCATGGCCTGTCCTGCCTTTCTGGATTTTACACTTTTTTCAGATGGCCCTTTTGACCGGGGGGAAGTGAGACTTCATTGTAGTGCAGATTTCCTTTGCAAGCTCGCTTGGTTGGCCAAAAAGGGCGTATGCGTTTTTTCCTGAATATATTCAGGAAAAAACGCATACGCCCTTTTTGGCCAAGTGCATCATTGTGGACGTTTTGCCTCTTTTCCTATGCTTTCAATGCAATTCCAGTCAACCTCCTGAAATCGGTTTCCTGCAATTCTGCCCCACTTTCAAGTCCTCTTGGCAGCCTTACTTCAGTATATTTTTGGACGATAGCTGTCATTTATAACTCTGCAGGTTTGTGAATTACAGTGCCCCTGAGCTCGTTTCTTCAACTCGCTTTCTTTTGAGCTGGCCGCAACACCGCAGGATGGCTTCAGGCCCTAATCTGGTTCCGGCACGGCACGCTGAGCCTTTGGTTAGTTCCTCTTCCTGGTGGGAAATGAGAGTTAAATTTGCCCGTCCAGACACCTCCAGCTAGTCTCTCATTGGTTCTCGCTCTTCCTGTTCATCTTCCACAGAAATTGCAAACTGGGCTAAACAGGAGTTTAAAGGCTGACTATCCAAGTGGGGAGAGTGTTAGTAAAGCGTCTGGAATGTTGCACCCGAGTACCAGGGGAGGAAAACTGAGACATATTTGAACACGTCTCCCGTTCACACGGTTGATCATACTCTGGGTTCCACATGCATGTTTTAGCTGAAGGAAGAATACCTTAAACGTGGGTAGTTGAAACCCGTGGAATGGGTACCATGCAATATGACTTCAAAGGGTCTTCATTTGCTCACCGAACCTCTCCAATCCTATCACTGCTGCGTTTATGCCCCTGTACACACGCTTGATTCTCTTTTGGAGACATAGCAATCCATAGGTTTTAAGATACTTACTAGTAAGGTACATTCTTAGGCGTTTAATATGGGGTGTTGAGTCCATTTCGTTGAGCAAGGAGTAGCTCTTGTCTATTCCATATTTGGCTTAAGGAACTTTATGTGTGCTCATTTCAATCTCTGGTTTTATGCAGCACCCCAACTCACCTTTCCCCTTAAGCAAGCATAAGTTGGTTTTCTAAATTTGAGACCCTGTTGTGTTCTGTAATTCAGTTCCTGTGTAGCCCAGTTTACATTCCGTGTATTAGTGATATCTTATGATGTTTCTTTTTCTGTGTGACTTATTTCAGTTAGAATCATTGTACCTGAATCCACTCATTATGCTGCTACGGGCCTGATGACATAGATTTCATTGCTGAGTGATACTGCATTGTACGTAAGTACCACAAGTTCTTTATCCATTTTTCACTTTCTGTGATGTTGAACTTGTACGGTAAACGAGGTTCTTGTAAACAGAGGCGTCCCAAACTTTGGGGTGGCTGTGTCTTTTTGATTTTAATTTCCCTAAGCTATAGGACCATAAGTGGAAGTGCCCTAGGCTCTGTTGCTTTGTTTTTTAGATGTTTCAGGAAACACCATACACTTCTCCCGAGTGTCTGTTGGCAATTTACATCCCACCCATCAGCATAACAAGGCTCCCAGTTCTCCATGGCCTGTCCTGCCTTTCTGGATTTTACACTTTTTTCAGATGGCCCTTTTGACCGGGGGGAAGTGAGACTTCATTGTAGTGCAGATTTCCTTTGCAAGTTTGCTTGGTTGGCCAAAAAGGGCGTATGCGTTTTTTCCTGAATATATTCAGGAAAAATCGCATACGCCCTTTTTGGCCAAGTGCATCATTGTGGACGTTCTGCCTCTTTTCCTATGCTTTCAATGCAATTCCAGTCTACCTCCTGAAATCGGTTTCCTGCAATTCTGCCCCGCTTTCAAGTCCTCTTGGCAGCCTTACTTCAGTATATTTTTGGACGATAGCTGTCATTTATAACTCGGCAGGTTTGTGAATTACAGTGCCCCTGAGCTCCTTTCTTCAACTCGTTTTCTTGTGAGCTGGCCGCAACACCGCAGGATGGCTTCAGGCCCTAATCTGGTTCCGGCACGGCACGCTGAGCCTTTGGTTAATTCCTCTTCCTGGTGGGAAATGAGAGTTAAATTTGCCCGTCCAGACACCTCCAGCTAGTCTCTCATTGGTTCTCGCTCTTCCTGTTCATCTTCCGCAGAAATTGCAAACTGGGCCAAACTGGAGGTTAAAGGGACTGACTCTACAAGTCGGGAGAGTGTTAGTAAAGCGTCTGGAATGTTGCACCCGAGTACCAGGGGAGGAAAACTGAGACATATTTGAACACATCTCCCGTTCACACGGTTGATCATACTCTGGGTTCCACATGCATGTTTTAGCTGAAGGAGGAATACCTGAAACCTGGAGAGTTGAGACCCGTGTAATGGGTACCATGCAATATGACGTCAAAGGGTCTTCATTTGCTCACCGAACCTCTCCAATCCTATCACCGCTGCGTTTATGCCCCTGTACACATGCTTGATTCTCTTTCGAAGACATAGCAATCCATAGGTTTTAAGATACTTACTAGTCAGGTACATTCTTAGGCGTTTAATATGGGGTGTTGAGTCCATTTCGTTGAGCAAGGAGTAGCTCTGGTCTATTCAATATTTGGCTTAAGGAACTTTATCTGTGCTCATTTCAATCTCTGGTTTTATGCAGCACCCCAACTCACCTTTCCCCTTAAGCAAGCATAAGTTGGTTTTCTAAATTTGAGACCCTGTTCTGTTCTGTAATTCAGTTCCTGTGTAGCCCAGTTTACATTCCGTGTATTAGTGATATCTTATGATGTTTCTTTTTCTGTGTGACTTATTTCAGTTAGAATCATCGTACCTGAATCCACTCATTATGCTGCTACGGGCCTGATGACATAGATTTCATTGCTGAGTGATATTGCTTTGTAAGTAAATACCACAACTTCTTTATCCATTTTTCACTTTCTGCGATGTTGAACTTGTACTGTAAACGAGGTTCTTGTAAACAGAGGCGTCCCAAACTTTGGGGTGGCTGTGTCTTTTTGATTTTAATTTCCCTAAGCTATAGGACCATAAGTGGAAGTGCCCTAGGCTCTGTTGCTTTGTTTTTTAGATGTTTCAGGAAACACCATACACTTCTCCCGAGTGTCTGTTGGCAATTTACATCCCGCCCATCAGCATAACAAGGCTCCCAGTTCTCCATGGCCTGTCCTGCCTTTCTGGATTTTACAATTTTTTCAGATGGCCCTTTTGACCGGGGGGAAGTGAGACTTCATTGTAGTGCAGATTTCCTATGCAAGCTTGCTTGGTTGGCCAAAAAGTGCGTATGCGTTTTTTCCTGAATATATTCAGGAAAAAACGCATACGCCCTTTTTGGCCAAGTGCATCATTGTGGACGTTCTGCCTCTTTTCCTATGCTTTCAATGCAATTCCAGTCTACCTCCTGAAATCGGTTTCCTGCAATTCTGCCCCGCTTTCAAGTCCTCTTGGCAGCCTTACTTCAGTATATTTTTGGACGATAGCTGTCATTTATAACTCTGCAGGTTTGTGAATTACAGTGCCCCTGAGCTCCTTTCTTCAACTCGCTTTCTTTTGAGCTGGCCGCAACACCGCAGGATGGCTTCAGGCCCTAATCTGGTTCCGGCACGGCACGCTGAGCCTTTGGTTAGTTCCTCTTCCTGGTGGGAAATGAGAGTTAAATTTGCCCGTCCAGACACCTCCAGCTAGTCTCTCATTGGTTCTCGCTCTTCCTGTTCATCTTCCACAGAAATTGCAAACTGGGCTAAACAGGAGGTTAAAGGCTGACTATCCAAGTGGGGAGAGTGTTAGTAAAGCGTCTGGAATGTTGCACCCGAGTACCAGGGGAGGAAAACTGAGACATATTTGAACACGTCTCCCGTTCACACGGTTGATCATACTCTGGGTTCCACATGCATGTTTTAGCTGAAGGAAGAATACATTAAACGTGGGTAGTTGAAACCCGTGGAATGGGTACCATGCAATATGACTTCAAAGGGTCTTCATTTGCTCACCGAACCTCTCCAATCCTATCACTGCTGCGTTTATGCCCCTGTACACACGCTTGATTCTCTTTTGGAGACATAGCAATCCATAGGTTTTAAGATACTTACTAGTAAGGTACATTCTTAGGCGTTTAATATGGGGTGTTGAGTCCATTTCGTTGAGCAAGGAGTAGCTCTTGTCTATTCCATATTTGGCTTAAGGAACTTTATCTGTGCTCATTTCAATCTCTGGTTTTATGCAGCACCCCAACTCACCTTTCCCCTTAAGCAAGCATAAGTTGGTTTTCTAAATTTGAGACCCTGTTCTGTTCTGTAATTCAGTTCCTGTGTAGCCCAGTTTACATTCCGTGTATTAGTGATATCTTATGATGTTTCTTTTTCTGTGTGACTTATTTCAGTTAGAATCATTGTACCTGAATCCACTCATCATGCTGCTACGGGCCTGATGACATAGATTTCATTGCTGAGTGATACTGCATTGTACATAAGTACCACAAGTTCTTTATCCATTTTTCACTTTCTGTGATGTTGAACTTGTACGGTAAACGAGGTTCTTGTAAACAGAGGCGTCCCAAACTTTGGGGTGGCTGTGTCTTTTTGATTTTAATTTCCCTAAGCTATAGGACCATAAGTGGAAGTGCCCTAGGCTCTGTTGCTTTGTTTTTTAGATGTTTCAGGAAACACCATACACTTCTCCCGAGTGTCTGTTGGCAATTTACATCCCACCCATCAGCATAACAAGGCTCCCAGTTCTCCATGGCCTGTCCTGCCTTTCTGGATTTTACACTTTTTTCAGATGGCCCTTTTGACCGGGGGGAAGTGAGACTTCATTGTAGTGCAGATTTCCTTTGCAAGTTTGCTTGGTTGGCCAAAAAGGGCGTATGCGTTTTTTCCTGAATATATTTTCCTATGCTTTCAATGCAATTCCAGTCTACCTCCTGAAATCGGTTTCCTGCAATTCTGCCCCGCTTTCAAGTCCTCTTGGCAGCCTTACTTCAGTATATTTTTGGACGATAGCTGTCATTTATAACTCGGCAGGTTTGTGAATTACAGTGCCCCTGAGCTCCTTTCTTCAACTCGTTTTCTTGTGAGCTGGCCGCAACACCGCAGGATGGCTTCAGGCCCTAATCTGGTTCCGGCACGGCACGCTGAGCCTTTGGTTAATTCCTCTTCCTGGTGGGAAATGAGAGTTAAATTTGCCCGTCCAGACACCTCCAGCTAGTCTCTCATTGGTTCTCGCTCTGCCTGTTCATCTTCCGCAGAAATTGCAAACTGGGCCAAACTGGAGGTTAAAGGGACTGACTCTACAAGTCGGGAGAGTGTTAGTAAAGCGTCTGGAATGTTGCACCCGAGTACCAGGGGAGGAAAACTGAGACATATTTGAACACGTCTCCCGTTCACACGGTTGATCATACTCTGGGTTCCACATGCATGTTTTAGCTGAAGGAAGAATACCTTAAACGTGGGTAGTTGAAACCCGTGGAATGGGTACCATGCAATATGACTTCAAAGGGTCTTCATTTGCTCACCGAACCTCTCCAATCCTATCACTGCTGCGTTTATGCCCCTGTACACACGCTTGATTCTCTTTCGGAGACATAGCAATCCATAGGTTTTAAGATACTTACTAGTAAGGTACATTCTTAGGCGTTTAATATGGGGTGTTGAGTCCATTTCGTTGAGCAAGGAGTAGCTCTTGTCTATTCCATATTTGGCTTAAGGAACTTTATCTGTGCTCATTTCAATCTCTGGTTTTATGCAGCACCCCAACTCACCTTTCCCCTTAAGCAAGCATAAGTTGGTTTTCTAAATTTGAGACCCTGTTCTGTTCTGTAATTCAGTTCCTGTGTAGCCCAGTTTACATTCCGTGTATTAGTGATATCTTATGATGTTTCTTTTTCTGTGTGACTTATTTCAGTTAGAATCATCGTACCTGAATCCACTCATTATGCTGCTACGGGCCTGATGACATAGATTTCATTGCTGAGTGATACTGCATTGTACGTAAGTACCACAAGTTCTTTATCCATTTTTCACTTTCTGTGATGTTGAACTTGTACGGTAAACGAGGTTCTTGTAAACAGAGGCGTCCCAAACTTTGGGGTGGCTGTGTCTTTTTGATTTTAATTTCCCTAAGCTATAGGACCATAAGTGGAAGTGCCCTAGGCTCTGTTGCTTTGTTTATTAGATGTTTCAGGAAACACCATACACTTCTCCCGAGTGTCTGTTGGCAATTTACATCCCACCCATCAGCATAACAAGGCTCCCAGTTCTCCATGGCCTGTCCTGCCTTTCTGGATTTTACACTTTTTTCAGATGGCCCTTTTGACCGGGGGGAAGTGAGACTTCATTGTAGTGCAGATTTCCTTTGCAAGTTTGCTTGGTTGGCCAAAAAGGGCGTATGCGTTTTTTCCTGAATATATTCAGGAAAAAACGCATACGCCCTTTTTGGCCAAGTGCATCATTGTGGACGTTCTGCCTCTTTTCCTATGCTTTCAATGCAATTCCAGTCTACCTCCTGAAATCGGTTTCCTGCAATTCTGCCCCGCTTTCAAGTCCTCTTGGCAACCTTACTTCAGTATATTTTTGGACGATAGCTGTCATTTATAACTCTGCAGGTTTGTGAATTACAGTGCCCCTGAGCTCCTTTCTTCAACTCGCTTTCTTGTGACCTGGCCGCAACACCGCAGGATGGCTTCAGGCCCTAATCTGGTTCCGGCACGGCACGCTGAGCCTTTGGTTATTTCCTCTTCCTGGTGGGAAATGAGAGTTAAATTTGCCCGTCCAGACACCTCCAGCTAGTCTCTCATTGGTTCTCGCTCTTCCTGTTCATCTTCCGCAGAAATTGCAAACTGGGCCAAACAGGAGGTTAAAGGGACTGACTCTCCAAGTCGGGAGAGTGTTAGTAAAGCGTCTGGAATGTTGCACCCGAGAACCAGGGGAGAAAAACTGAGACATATTTGAACACGTCTCCCGTTCACACTGTTGATCATACTCTGGGTTTCACATGCATGATTTAGCTGAAGGAAGAATACCTTAAACCTGGAGAGTTGAAACCCGTGGAATGGGTACCATGCAATAAGACTTCAAAGGATCTTCATTTGCTCACCGAACCTCTCTAATCCTATCACTGCTGCGTTTATGCCCCTGTACACATGCTTGATTCTCTTTTGGAGACATAGCAATCCATAGGTTTTAAGATACTTACTAGTCAGGTACATTCTTAGGCATTTAATATGGGGTGTTGAGTCCATTTCGTTGAGCAAGGAGTAGCTCTTGTCTATTCCATATTTGGCTTAAGGAACTTTATCTGTGCTCATTTCAATCTCTGGTTTTATGCAGCACCCCAACTCACCTTTCCCCTTAAGCAAGCATAAGTTGGTTTTCTAAATTTGAGACCCTGTTGTGTTTTGGAATTCAGTTCCTGTGTAGCCAAGTTTACATTCCGTGTATTACTGATATCTTATGATGTTTCTTTTTCTGTGTGACTTATTTCAGTTAGAATCATCATACCTGAATCCACTCATTGTGCTGCTAAGGGCCTGATGACATAGATTTCATTGCTGAGTGATATTGCTTTGTAAGTAAATACCACAACTTCTTTATCCATTTTTCACTTTCTGCGATGTTGAACTTGTACGGTAAACGAGGTTCTTGTAAACAGAGGCGTCCCAAACTTTGGGGTGGCTGTGTCTTTTTGATTTTAATTTCCCTAAGCTATAGGACCATAAGTGGAAGTGCCCTAGGCTCTGTTGGTTTGTTTTTTAGATGTTTCAGGAAACACCATACACTTCTCCCGAGTGTCTGTTGGCAATTTACATTCCGCCCATCAGCATAAAAAGGCTCCCAGTTCTCCATGGCCTGTCCTGCCTTTCTGGATTTTACACTTTTTTCAGATGGCCCTTTTGACCGGGGGGAAGTGAGACTTCATTATAGTGCAGATATCCTTTGCAACCTTGCTTGGTTGGCCAAAAAGGGCGTATGCGTTTTTTCCTGAATATATTCAGGAAAAAACGCATACGCCCTTTTTGGCCAAGTGCATCATTGTGGACGTTCTGCCTCTTTTCCTATGCTTTCAATGCAATTCCAGTCTACCTCCTGAAATCGGTTTCCTGCAATTCTGCCCCGATTTCAAGTCCTCTTGGCAGCCTTACTTCAGTATATTTTTGGACGATAGCTGTCATTTATAACTCTGCGGGTTTGTGAATTACAGTGCCCCTGAGCTCCTTTCTTCAACTCGCTTTCTTTTGAGCTGGCCGCAACACCGCAGGATGGCTTCAGGCCCTAATCTGGTTCAGGCACGGCACGCTGAGCCTTTGGTTAGTTCCTCTTCCTGGTGGGAAATGAGAGTTAAATTTGCCCGTCCAGACACCTCCAGCTAGTCTCTCATTGGTTCTCCCTATTCCTGTTCATCTTCCGCAGAAATTGCAAACTGGGCCAAACAGGTGGTTAAAGGTGCTGACTCTCCAAGTGGGGAGAGTGTTAGTAAAGCGTCTGGAATGTTGCACCCGAGTACCAGGGGAGGAAAACTGAGACATATTTGAACACGTCTCCCGTTCACACTGTTGATCATACTCTGGGTTTCATATGCATGTTTTAGCTGAAGGAAGAATACCTTAAACCTGGGTAGTTGAAACCCGTGGAATGGGTACCATGCAATATGACTTCAAAGGGTCTTCATTTGCTCACCGAACCTCTCCAATCCTATCACTGCTGCGTTTATGCCCCTGTACACATGCTTGATTCTCTTTCGGAGACATAGCAATCCATAGGTTTTAAGATACTTACTAGTCAGGTACATTCTTAGGCGTTTAATATGCGGTGTTGAGTCCATTTTGTTGAGCAAGGAGTAGCTCTTGTCTATTCCATATTTGGCTTAAGGAACTTTATCTGTGCTCATTTCAATCTCTGGTTTTATGCAGCACCCCAACTCACCTTTCCCCTTAAGCAAGCATAAGTTGGTTTTCTAAATGTGAGACCCTGTTCTGTATTGGAATTCAGTTCCTGTGTAGCCAAGTTTACATTCCGTGTATTACTGATATCTTATGATGTTTCTTTTTCTGTGTGACTTATTTCAGTTAGAATCATCATACCTGAATCCACTCATTGTGCTGCTACGGGCCTGATGACATAGATTTCATTGCTGAGTGATATTGCTTTGTAAGTAAATACCACAACTTCTTTATCCATTTTTCACTTTCTGCGATGTTGAACTTGTACGGTAAACGAGGTTCTTGTAAACAGAGGCGTCCCACATTTTGGGGTGGCTGTGTCTTTTTGATTTTAATTTCCCTAAGCTATAGGACCATAAGTGAAAGTGCCCTAGGCTCTGTTGCTTTGTTTCTTAGATGTTTCAGGAAACACCATACACTTCTCCCGAGTGTCTGTTGGCAATTTACATCCCGCCCATCAGCATAACAAGGCTCCCAGTTCTCCATGGCCTGTCCTGCCTTTCTGGATTTTACACTTTTTTCCGATGGCCCTTTTGACCGGGGGGAAGTGAGACTTCATTGTAGTGCAGATTTCCTTTGCAAGTTTGCTTGGTTGGCCAAAAAGGGCGTATGCGTTTTTTCCTGAATATATTCAGGAAAAAACACATACGCCCTTTTTGGCCAAGTGCATCATTGTGGACGTTTTGCCTCTTTTCCTATGCTTTCAATGCAATTCCAGTCTACCTCCTGAAATCGGTTTCCTGCAATTCTGCCCCGCTTTCAAGTCCTCTTGGCAGCCTTACTTCAGTATATTTTTGTACGATAGCTGTCATTTATAACTCTGCAGGTTTGTGAATTACAGTGCCCCTGAGCTCCTTTCTTCAACTCGCTTTCTTGTGACCTGGCCACAACACCGCAGGATGGCTTCAGGCCCTAATCTGGTTCCGGCACGGCACGCTGAGCCTCTGGTTAATTCCTCTTCCTGGTGGGAAATGAGAGTTAAATTTGCCCGTCCAGACACCTCCAGCTAGTCTCTCATTGGTTCTCCCTATTCCTGTTCATCATCCGCAGAAATTGCAAACTGGGCCAAACAGGAGTTTAAAGGCGCTGACTCTCCAAGTCGGGAGAGTGTTAGTAAAGCGTCTGGAATGTTGCACCCGAGTACCAGGGGAGGAAAACTGAGACATATTTGAACACGTCTCCCGTTCACACGGTTGATCATACTCTGGGTTCCACATGCATGTTATAGCTGAAGGAAGAATACCTTAAACCTGGGTAGTTGGGACCCGTGGAATGGGTACCATGCAATATGACTTCAAAGGGTCTTCATTTGCTCACTGAACCTCTCCAATCCTATCACTGCTGCGTTTATGCCCCTGTACACATGCTTGATTCTCTTCCGGAGACATAGCAATCCATAGGTTTTAAGATACTTAAGAGTCAGGTACATTCTTAGGCGTTTAATATGCGGTGTTGAGTCCATTTCGTTGAGCAAGGAGTAGCTCTTGTCTATTCCGTATTTGGCTTAAGGAACTTTATCTGTGCTCATTTCAATCTCTGGTTTTATGCAGCACCCCAACTCACCTTTACCCTTAAGCAAGCATAAGTTGGTTTTCTAAATTTGAGACCCTGTTCTGTTTTGGAATTCAGTTCCTGTGTAGCCCAGTTTACATTCCGTGTATTACTGATATCTTATGATGTTTCCTTTTCTGTGTGACTTATTTCAGTTAGAATCATCGTACCTGAATCCACTCATTATGCTGCTACGGGCCTGATGACATAGATTTCATTGCTGAGTGATACTGCATTGTACGTAAGTACCACAAGTTCTTTATCCATTTTTCACTTTCTGTGATATTGAACTTGTACGGTAAACGAGGTTCTTGTAAACAGAGGCGTCCCAAACTTTGGGGTGGCTGTGTCTTTTTGATTTTAATTTCCCTAAGCTATAGGACCATAAGTGAAAGTGCCCTAGGCTCTGTTGCTTTGTTTCTTAGATGTTTCAGGAAACACCATACACTTCTCCCGAGTGGCTGTTGGCAATTTACATCCCGCCCATCAGCATAACAAGGCTCCCAGTTCTCCATGGCCTGTCCTGCCTTTCTGGATTTTACACTTTTTTCAGATGGCCCTTTTGACCGGGGGGAAGTGAGACTTCATTGTAGTGCAGATTTCCTTTGCAAGTTTGCTTGGTTGGCCAAAAAGGGTGTATGCGTTTTTTCCTGAATATATTCAGGAAATAACGCATACGCCCTCTTTGGCCAAGTGCATCATTGTGGACGTTCTGCCTCTTTTCCTATGCTTTTAATGCAATTCCAGTCTACCTCCTGAAATCGGTTTCCTGCAATTCTGCCCCGCTTTCAAGTCCTCTTGGCAGCCTTACTTCAGTATATTTTTGTACGATAGCTGTCATTTATAACTCTGCAAGTTTGTGAATTACAGTGCCCCTGAGCTCCTTTCTTCAACTCGCTTTCTTGTGACCTGGCCGCAACACCGCAGGATGGCTTCAGGCCCTAATCTGGTTCCGGCACGGCACACTGAGCCTTTGGTTCTTTCCTCTTCCTGGTGGGAAATGGGAGTTAAATTTGCCCGTCCAGACACCTCCAGCTAGTCTCTCATTGGTTCTCGCTATTCCTGTTCATCTTCCGCAGAAATTGCAAACTGGGCCAAACAGGAGGTTAAAGGGACTGACTCTCCAAGTCGGGAGAGTGTTAGTAAAGCGTCTGGAATGTTGCACCCGAGTACCAGGGTACGAAAACTGAGACATATTTGAACACGTCTCCCGATCACATGGTTGATCATACTCTAGGTTCCACATGCATGTTTTAGCTGAAGGAAGAATACCTTAAACCTGGGTAGTTGAAACCCGTGGAATGGGTACAATGCAATATGACTTCAAAGGGTCTTCATTTGCTCACCGAACCTCTCCAATCCTATCACTGCTGCGTTTATGCCCCTGTACACATGCTTGATTCTCTTTCGGAGACATAGCAATCCATAGGTTTTAAGATACTTACTAGTCAGGTACATTCTTAGGCGTTTAATATGCGGTGTTGAGTCCATTTTGTTGAGCAAGGAGTAGCTCTTGTCTATTCCATATTTGGCTTAAGGAACTTTATCTGTGCTCATTTCAATCTCTTGTTTTATGCAGCACCCCAACTCACCTTTCCCCTTAAGCAAGCATAAGTTGGTTTTCTAAATGTGACACCCTGTTCTGTATTGGAATTCAGTTCCTGTGTAGCCAAGTTTACATTCCGTGTATTACTGATATCTTATGATGTTTCTTTTTCTGTGTGACTTATTTCAGTTAGAATCATCATACCTGAATCCACTCATTGTGCTGCTATGGGCCTGATGACATAGATTTCATTGCTGAGTGATATTGCTTTGTAAGTAAATACCACAACTTCTTTATCCATTTTTCACTTTCTGCGATGTTGAACTTGTACGGTAAACGAGGTTCTTGTAAACAGAGGCGTCCCAAATTTTGGGGTGGCTGTGTCTTTTTGATTTTAATTTCCCTAAGCTATAGGACCATAAGTGAAAGTGCCCTAGGCTCTGTTGCTTTGTTTCTTAGATGTTTCAGGAAACACCATACACTTCTCCCGAGTGGCTGTTGGCAATTTACATCCCGCCCATCAGCATAACAAGGCTCCCAGTTCTCCATGGCCTGTCCTGCCTTTCTGGATTTAACACTTTTTTCCGATGGCCCTTTTGACCGGGGGGAAGTGAGACTTCATTGTAGTGCAGATTTCCTTTTCAAGTTTGCTTGGTTGGCCAAAAAGGGCGTATGCGTTTTTTCCTGAATATATTCAGGAAAAAACGCATACGCCCTTTTTGGCCAAGTGCATCATTGTGGACGTTTTGCCTCTTTTCCTATGCTTTCAATGCAATTCCAGTCTACCTCCTGAAATCGGTTTCCTGCAATTCTGCCCCGCTTTCAAGTCCTCTTGGCAGCCTTACTTCAGTATATTTTTGTACGATAGCTGTCATTTATAACTCTGCAGGTTTGTGAATTACAGTGCCCCTGAGCTCCTTTCTTCAACTCGCTTTCTTGTGACCTGGCCGCAACACCGCAGGATGGCTTCAGGCCCTAATCTGGTTCCGGCACGGCACGCTGAGCCTCTGGTTAATTCCTCTTCCTGGTGGGAAACGAGAGTTAAATTTGCCCGTCCAGACACCTCCAGCTAGTCTCTCATTGGTTCTCCCTATTCCTGTTCATCATCCGCAGAAATTGCAAACTGGGCCAAACAGGAGGTTAAAGGCGCTGACTCTCCAAGTGGGGAGATTGTTAGTAAAGCGTCTGGAATGTTGCACCCGAGTACCAGGGGAGGAAAACTGAGACATATTTGAACACGTCTCCCGTTCACACGGTTGATCATACTCTGGGTTCCACATGCATGTTATAGCTGAAGGAAGAATACCTTAAACCTGGGTAGTTGGGACCCGTGGAATGGGTACCATGCAATATGACTTCAAAGGGTCTTCATTTGCTCACTGAACCTCTCCAATCCTATCACTGCTGCGTTTATGCCCCTGTACACATGCTTGATTCTCTTCCGGAGACATAGCAATCCATAGGTTTTAAGATACTTAAGAGTCAGGTACATTCTTAGGCGTTTAATATGCGGTGTTGAGTCCATTTCGTTGAGCAAGGAGTAGCTCTTGTCTATTCCGTATTTGGCTTAAGGAACTTTATCTGTGCTCATTTCAATCTCTGGTTTTATGCAGCACCCCAACTCACCTTTACCCTTAAGCAAGCATAAGTTGGTTTTCTAAATTTGAGACCCTGTTCTGTTTTGGAATTCAGTTCCTGTGTAGCCCAGTTTACATTCCGTGTATTACTGATATCTTATGATGTTTCCTTTTCTGTGTGACTTATTTCAGTTAGAATCATCGTACCTGAATCCACTCATTATGCTGCTACGGGCCTGATGACATAGATTTCATTGCTGAGTGATACTGCATTGTACGTAAGTACCACAAGTTCTTTATCCATTTTTCACTTTCTGTGATATTGAACTTGTACGGTAAACGAGGTTCTTGTAAACAGAGGCGTCCCAAACTTTGGGGTGGCTGTGTCTTTTTGATTTTAATTTCCCTAAGCTATAGGACCATAAGTGAAAGTGCCCTAGGCTCTGTTGCTTTGTTTCTTAGATGTTTCAGGAAACACCATACACTTCTCCCGAGTGGCTGTTGGCAATTTACATCCCGCCCATCAGCATAACAAGGCTCCCAGTTCTCCATGGCCTGTCCTGCCTTTCTGGATTTTACACTTTTTTCAGATGGCCCTTTTGACCGGGGGGAAGTGAGACTTCATTGTAGTGCAGATTTCCTTTGCAAGTTTGCTTGGTTGGCCAAAAAGGGTGTATGCGTTTTTTCCTGAATATATTCAGGAAATAACGCATACGCCCTCTTTGGCCAAGTGCATCATTGTGGACGTTCTGCCTCTTTTCCTATGCTTTTAATGCAATTCCAGTCTACCTCCTGAAATCGGTTTCCTGCAATTCTGCCCCGCTTTCAAGTCCTCTTGGCAGCCTTACTTCAGTATATTTTTGTACGATAGCTGTCATTTATAACTCTGCAAGTTTGTGAATTACAGTGCCCCTGAGCTCCTTTCTTCAACTCGCTTTCTTGTGACCTGGCCGCAACACCGCAGGATGGCTTCAGGCCCTAATCTGGTTCCGGCACGGCACACTGAGCCTTTGGTTCTTTCCTCTTCCTGGTGGGAAATGGGAGTTAAATTTGCCCGTCCAGACACCTCCAGCTAGTCTCTCATTGGTTCTCGCTATTCCTGTTCATCTTCCGCAGAAATTGCAAACTGGGCCAAACAGGAGGTTAAAGGGACTGACTCTCCAAGTCGGGAGAGTGTTAGTAAAGCGTCTGGAATGTTGCACCCGAGTACCAGGGTACGAAAACTGAGACATATTTGAACACGTCTCCCGATCACATGGTTGATCATACTCTAGGTTCCACATGCATGTTTTAGCTGAAGGAAGAATACCTTAAACCTGGGTAGTTGAAACCCGTGGAATGGGTACAATGCAATATGACTTCAAAGGGTCTTCATTTGCTCACCGAACCTCTCCAATCCTATCACTGCTGCGTTTATGCCCCTGTACACATGCTTGATTCTCTTTCGGAGACATAGCAATCC
This sequence comes from Globicephala melas, assembly GCF_963455315.2. NCBI lineage: Eukaryota > Metazoa > Chordata > Mammalia > Artiodactyla > Delphinidae > Globicephala > Globicephala melas. Next base: position 490,842 of record NW_027207345.1, read on the forward strand.
ATAGGTTTTAAGATACTTACTAGTCAGGTACATTCTTAGGCGTTTAATATGCGGTGTTGAGTCCATTTTGTTGAGCAAGGAGTAGCTCTTGTCTATTCCATATTTGGCTTAAGGAACTTTATCTGTGCTCATTTCAATCTCTTGTTTTATGCAGCACCCCAACTCACCTTTCCCCTTAAGCAAGCATAAGTTGGTTTTCTAAATGTGACACCCTGTTCTGTATTGGAATTCAGTTCCTGTGTAGCCAAGTTTACATTCCGTGTATTACTGATATCTTATGATGTTTCTTTTTCTGTGTGACTTATTTCAGTTAGAATCATCATACCTGAATCCACTCATTGTGCTGCTATGGGCCTGATGACATAGATTTCATTGCTGAGTGATATTGCTTTGTAAGTAAATACCACAACTTCTTTATCCATTTTTCACTTTCTGCGATGTTGAACTTGTACGGTAAACGAGGTTCTTGTAAACAGAGGCGTCCCAAATTTTGGGGTGGCTGTGTCTTTTTGATTTTAATTTCCCTAAGCTATAGGACCATAAGTGAAAGTGCCCTAGGCTCTGTTGCTTTGTTTCTTAGATGTTTCCGGAAACACCATACACTTCTCCCGAGTGGCTGTTGGCAATTTACATCCCGCCCATCAGCATAACAAGGCTCCCAGTTCTCCATGGCCTGTCCTGCCTTTCTGGATTTAACACTTTTTTCCGATGGCCCTTTTGACCGGGGGGAAGTGAGACTTCATTGTAGTGCAGATTTCCTTTTCAAGTTTGCTTGGTTGGCCAAAAAGGGCGTATGCGTTTTTTCCTGAATATATTCAGGAAAAAACGCATACGCCCTTTTTGGCCAAGTGCATCATTGTGGACGTTTTGCCTCTTTTCCTATGCTTTCAATGCAATTCCAGTCTACCTCCTGAAATCGGTTTCCTGCAATTCTGCCCCGCTTTCAAGTCCTCTTGGCAGCCTTACTTCAGTATATTTTTGTACGATAGCTGTCATTTATAACTCTGCAGGTTTGTGAATTACAGTGCCCCTGAGCTCCTTTCTTCAACTCGCTTTCTTGTGACCTGGCCGCAACACCGCAGGATGGCTTCAGGCCCTAATCTGGTTCCGGCACGGCACGCTGAGCCTCTGGTTAATTCCTCTTCCTGGTGGGAAACGAGAGTTAAATTTGCCCGTCCAGACACCTCCAGCTAGTCTCTCATTGGTTCTCCCTATTCCTGTTCATCATCCGCAGAAATTGCAAACTGGGCCAAACAGGAGGTTAAAGGCGCTGACTCTCCAAGTGGGGAGATTGTTAGTAAAGCGTCTGGAATGTTGCACCCGAGTACCAGGGGAGGAAAACTGAGACATATTTGAACACGTCTCCCGTTCACACGGTTGATCATACTCTGGGTTCCACATGCATGTTATAGCTGAAGGAAGAATACCTTAAACCTGGGTAGTTGGGACCCGTGGAATGGGTACCATGCAATATGACTTCAAAGGGTCTTCATTTGCTCACTGAACCTCTCCAATCCTATCACTGCTGCGTTTATGCCCCTGTACACATGCTTGATTCTCTTCCGGAGACATAGCAATCCATAGGTTTTAAGATACTTAAGAGTCAGGTACATTCTTAGGCGTTTAATATGCGGTGTTGAGTCCATTTCGTTGAGCAAGGAGTAGCTCTTGTCTATTCCGTATTTGGCTTAAGGAACTTTATCTGTGCTCATTTCAATCTCTGGTTTTATGCAGCACCCCAACTCACCTTTACCCTTAAGCAAGCATAAGTTGGTTTTCTAAATTTGAGACCCTGTTCTGTTTTGGAATTCAGTTCCTGTGTAGCCCAGTTTACATTCCGTGTATTACTGATATCTTATGATGTTTCCTTTTCTGTGTGACTTATTTCAGTTAGAATCATCGTACCTGAATCCACTCATTATGCTGCTACGGGCCTGATGACATAGATTTCATTGCTGAGTGATACTGCATTGTACGTAAGTACCACAAGTTCTTTATCCATTTTTCACTTTCTGTGATATTGAACTTGTACGGTAAACGAGGTTCTTGTAAACAGAGGCGTCCCAAACTTTGGGGTGGCTGTGTCTTTTTGATTTTAATTTCCCTAAGCTATAGGACCATAAGTGAAAGTGCCCTAGGCTCTGTTGCTTTGTTTCTTAGATGTTTCAGGAAACACCATACACTTCTCCCGAGTGGCTGTTGGCAATTTACATCCCGCCCATCAGCATAACAAGGCTCCCAGTTCTCCATGGCCTGTCCTGCCTTTCTGGATTTTACACTTTTTTCAGATGGCCCTTTTGACCGGGGGGAAGTGAGACTTCATTGTAGTGCAGATTTCCTTTGCAAGTTTGCTTGGTTGGCCAAAAAGGGTGTATGCGTTTTTTCCTGAATATATTCAGGAAATAACGCATACGCCCTCTTTGGCCAAGTGCATCATTGTGGACGTTCTGCCTCTTTTCCTATGCTTTTAATGCAATTCCAGTCTACCTCCTGAAATCGGTTTCCTGCAATTCTGCCCCGCTTTCAAGTCCTCTTGGCAGCCTTACTTCAGTATATTTTTGTACGATAGCTGTCATTTATAACTCTGCAAGTTTGTGAATTACAGTGCCCCTGAGCTCCTTTCTTCAACTCGCTTTCTTGTGACCTGGCCGCAACACCGCAGGATGGCTTCAGGCCCTAATCTGGTTCCGGCACGGCACACTGAGCCTTTGGTTCTTTCCTCTTCCTGGTGGGAAATGGGAGTTAAATTTGCCCGTCCAGACACCTCCAGCTAGTCTCTCATTGGTTCTCGCTATTCCTGTTCATCTTCCGCAGAAATTGCAAACTGGGCCAAACAGGAGGTTAAAGGGACTGACTCTCCAAGTCGGGAGAGTGTTAGTAAAGCGTCTGGAATGTTGCACCCGAGTACCAGGGTACGAAAACTGAGACATATTTGAACACGTCTCCCGATCACATGGTTGATCATACTCTAGGTTCCACATGCATGTTTTAGCTGAAGGAAGAATACCTTAAACCTGGGTAGTTGAAACCCGTGGAATGGGTACAATGCAATATGACTTCAAAGGGTCTTCATTTGCTCACCGAACCTCTCCAATCCTATCACTGCTGCGTTTATGCCCCTGTACACATGCTTGATTCTCTTTCGGAGACATAGCAATCCATAGGTTTTAAGATACTTACTAGTCAGGTACATTCTTAGGCGTTTAATATGCGGTGTTGAGTCCATTTTGTTGAGCAAGGAGTAGCTCTTGTCTATTCCATATTTGGCTTAAGGAACTTTATCTGTGCTCATTTCAATCTCTTGTTTTATGCAGCACCCCAACTCACCTTTCCCCTTAAGCAAGCATAAGTTGGTTTTCTAAATGTGACACCCTGTTCTGTATTGGAATTCAGTTCCTGTGTAGCCAAGTTTACATTCCGTGTATTACTGATATCTTATGATGTTTCTTTTTCTGTGTGACTTATTTCAGTTAGAATCATCATACCTGAATCCACTCATTGTGCTGCTATGGGCCTGATGACATAGATTTCATTGCTGAGTGATATTGCTTTGTAAGTAAATACCACAACTTCTTTATCCATTTTTCACTTTCTGCGATGTTGAACTTGTACGGTAAACGAGGTTCTTGTAAACAGAGGCGTCCCAAATTTTGGGGTGGCTGTGTCTTTTTGATTTTAATTTCCCTAAGCTATAGGACCATAAGTGAAAGTGCCCTAGGCTCTGTTGCTTTGTTTCTTAGATGTTTCAGGAAACACCATACACTTCTCCCGAGTGGCTGTTGGCAATTTACATCCCGCCCATCAGCATAACAAGGCTCCCAGTTCTCCATGGCCTGTCCTGCCTTTCTGGATTTAACACTTTTTTCCGATGGCCCTTTTGACCGGGGGGAAGTGAGACTTCATTGTAGTGCAGATTTCCTTTGCAAGTTTGCTTGGTTGGCCAAAAAGGGCGTATGCGTTTTTTCCTGAATATATTCAGGAAAAAACGCATACGCCCTTTTTGGCCAAGTGCATCATTGTGGACGTTTTGCCTCTTTTCCTATGCTTTCAATGCAATTCCAGTCTACCTCCTGAAATCGGTTTCCTGCAATTCTGCCCCGCTTTCAAGTCCTCTTGGCAGCCTTACTTCAGTATATTTTTGTACGATAGCTGTCATTTATAACTCTGCAGGTTTGTGAATTACAGTGCCCCTGAGCTCCTTTCTTCAACTCGCTTTCTTGTGACCTGGCCGCAACACCGCAGGATGGCTTCAGGCCCTAATCTGGTTCCGGCACGGCACGCTGAGCCTCTGGTTAATTCCTCTTCCTGGTGGGAAACGAGAGTTAAATTTGCCCGTCCAGACACCTCCAGCTAGTCTCTCATTGGTTCTCCCTATTCCTGTTCATCATCCGCAGAAATTGCAAACTGGGCCAAACAGGAGGTTAAAGGCGCTGACTCTCCAAGTGGGGAGATTGTTAGTAAAGCGTCTGGAATGTTGCACCCGAGTACCAGGGGAGGAAAACTGAGACATATTTGAACACGTCTCCCGTTCACACGGTTGATCATACTCTGGGTTCCACATGCATGTTATAGCTGAAGGAAGAATACCTTAAACCTGGGTAGTTGGGACCCGTGGAATGGGTACCATGCAATATGACTTCAAAGGGTCTTCATTTGCTCACTGAACCTCTCCAATCCTATCACTGCTGCGTTTATGCCCCTGTACACATGCTTGATTCTCTTCCGGAGACATAGCAATCCATAGGTTTTAAGATACTTAAGAGTCAGGTACATTCTTAGGCGTTTAATATGCGGTGTTGAGTCCATTTCGTTGAGCAAGGAGTAGCTCTTGTCTATTCCGTATTTGGCTTAAGGAACTTTATCTGTGCTCATTTCAATCTCTGGTTTTATGCAGCACCCCAACTCACCTTTACCCTTAAGCAAGCATAAGTTGGTTTTCTAAATTTGAGACCCTGTTCTGTTTTGGAATTCAGTTCCTGTGTAGCCCAGTTTACATTCCGTGTATTACTGATATCTTATGATGTTTCCTTTTCTGTGTGACTTATTTCAGTTAGAATCATCGTACCTGAATCCACTCATTATGCTGCTACGGGCCTGATGACATAGATTTCATTGCTGAGTGATACTGCATTGTACGTAAGTACCACAAGTTCTTTATCCATTTTTCACTTTCTGTGATATTGAACTTGTACGGTAAACGAGGTTCTTGTAAACAGAGGCGTCCCAAACTTTGGGGTGGCTGTGTCTTTTTGATTTTAATTTCCCTAAGCTATAGGACCATAAGTGAAAGTGCCCTAGGCTCTGTTGCTTTGTTTCTTAGATGTTTCAGGAAACACCATACACTTCTCCCGAGTGGCTGTTGGCAATTTACATCCCGCCCATCAGCATAACAAGGCTCCCAGTTCTCCATGGCCTGTCCTGCCTTTCTGGATTTTACACTTTTTTCAGATGGCCCTTTTGACCGGGGGGAAGTGAGACTTCATTGTAGTGCAGATTTCCTTTGCAAGTTTGCTTGGTTGGCCAAAAAGGGTGTATGCGTTTTTTCCTGAATATATTCAGGAAATAACGCATACGCCCTCTTTGGCCAAGTGCATCATTGTGGACGTTCTGCCTCTTTTCCTATGCTTTTAATGCAATTCCAGTCTACCTCCTGAAATCGGTTTCCTGCAATTCTGCCCCGCTTTCAAGTCCTCTTGGCAGCCTTACTTCAGTATATTTTTGTACGATAGCTGTCATTTATAACTCTGCAAGTTTGTGAATTACAGTGCCCCTGAGCTCCTTTCTTCAACTCGCTTTCTTGTGACCTGGCCGCAACACCGCAGGATGGCTTCAGGCCCTAATCTGGTTCCGGCACGGCACACTGAGCCTTTGGTTCTTTCCTCTTCCTGGTGGGAAATGGGAGTTAAATTTGCCCGTCCAGACACCTCCAGCTAGTCTCTCATTGGTTCTCGCTATTCCTGTTCATCTTCCGCAGAAATTGCAAACTGGGCCAAACAGGAGGTTAAAGGGACTGACTCTCCAAGTCGGGAGAGTGTTAGTAAAGCGTCTGGAATGTTGCACCCGAGTACCAGGGTACGAAAACTGAGACATATTTGAACACGTCTCCCGATCACATGGTTGATCATACTCTAGGTTCCACATGCATGTTTTAGCTGAAGGAAGAATACCTTAAACCTGGGTAGTTGAAACCCGTGGAATGGGTACAATGCAATATGACTTCAAAGGGTCTTCATTTGCTCACCGAACCTCTCCAATCCTATCACTGCTGCGTTTATGCCCCTGTACACATGCTTGATTCTCTTTCGGAGACATAGCAATCCATAGGTTTTAAGATACTTACTAGTCAGGTACATTCTTAGGCGTTTAATATGCGGTGTTGAGTCCATTTTGTTGAGCAAGGAGTAGCTCTTGTCTATTCCATATTTGGCTTAAGGAACTTTATCTGTGCTCATTTCAATCTCTTGTTTTATGCAGCACCCCAACTCACCTTTCCCCTTAAGCAAGCATAAGTTGGTTTTCTAAATGTGACACCCTGTTCTGTATTGGAATTCAGTTCCTGTGTAGCCAAGTTTACATTCCGTGTATTACTGATATCTTATGATGTTTCTTTTTCTGTGTGACTTATTTCAGTTAGAATCATCATACCTGAATCCACTCATTGTGCTGCTATGGGCCTGATGACATAGATTTCATTGCTGAGTGATATTGCTTTGTAAGTAAATACCACAACTTCTTTATCCATTTTTCACTTTCTGCGATGTTGAACTTGTACGGTAAACGAGGTTCTTGTAAACAGAGGCGTCCCAAATTTTGGGGTGGCTGTGTCTTTTTGATTTTAATTTCCCTAAGCTATAGGACCATAAGTGAAAGTGCCCTAGGCTCTGTTGCTTTGTTTCTTAGATGTTTCAGGAAACACCATACACTTCTCCCGAGTGGCTGTTGGCAATTTACATCCCGCCCATCAGCATAACAAGGCTCCCAGTTCTCCATGGCCTGTCCTGCCTTTCTGGATTTAACACTTTTTTCCGATGGCCCTTTTGACCGGGGGGAAGTGAGACTTCATTGTAGTGCAGATTTCCTTTGCAAGTTTGCTTGGTTGGCCAAAAAGGGCGTATGCGTTTTTTCCTGAATATATTCAGGAAAAAACGCATACGCCCTTTTTGGCCAAGTGCATCATTGTGGACGTTTTGCCTCTTTTCCTATGCTTTCAATGCAATTCCAGTCTACCTCCTGAAATCGGTTTCCTGCAATTCTGCCCCGCTTTCAAGTCCTCTTGGCAGCCTTACTTCAGTATATTTTTGTACGATAGCTGTCATTTATAACTCTGCAGGTTTGTGAATTACAGTGCCCCTGAGCTCCTTTCTTCAACTCGCTTTCTTGTGACCTGGCCGCAACACCGCAGGATGGCTTCAGGCCCTAATCTGGTTCCGGCACGGCACGCTGAGCCTCTGGTTAATTCCTCTTCCTGGTGGGAAACGAGAGTTAAATTTGCCCGTCCAGACACCTCCAGCTAGTCTCTCATTGGTTCTCCCTATTCCTGTTCATCATCCGCAGAAATTGCAAACTGGGCCAAACAGGAGGTTAAAGGCGCTGACTCTCCAAGTGGGGAGAGTGTTAGTAAAGCGTCTGGAATGTTGCACCCGAGTACCAGGGGAGGAAAACTGAGACATATTTGAACACGTCTCCCGTTCACACGGTTGATCATACTCTGGGTTCCACATGCATGTTATAGCTGAAGGAAGAATACCTTAAACCTGGGTAGTTGGGACCCGTGGAATGGGTACCATGCAATATGACTTCAAAGGGTCTTCATTTGCTCACTGAACCTCTCCAATCCTATCACTGCTGCGTTTATGCCCCTGTACACATGCTTGATTCTCTTCCGGAGACATAGCAATCCATAGGTTTTAAGATACTTAAGAGTCAGGTACATTCTTAGGCGTTTAATATGCGGTGTTGAGTCCATTTCGTTGAGCAAGGAGTAGCTCTTGTCTATTCCGTATTTGGCTTAAGGAACTTTATCTGTGCTCATTTCAATCTCTGGTTTTATGCAGCACCCCAACTCACCTTTACCCTTAAGCAAGCATAAGTTGGTTTTCTAAATTTGAGACCCTGTTCTGTTTTGGAATTCAGTTCCTGTGTAGCCCAGTTTACATTCCGTGTATTACTGATATCTTATGATGTTTCCTTTTCTGTGTGACTTATTTCAGTTAGAATCATCGTACCTGAATCCACTCATTATGCTGCTACGGGCCTGATGACATAGATTTCATTGCTGAGTGATACTGCATTGTACGTAAGTACCACAAGTTCTTTATCCATTTTTCACTTTCTGTGATATTGAACTTGTACGGTAAACGAGGTTCTTGTAAACAGAGGCGTCCCAAACATTGGGGTGGCTGTATCTTTTTGATTTTAATTTCCCTAAGCTATAGGACCATAAGTGGAAGTGCCCTAGGCTCTGTTGCTTTGTTTTTTAGATGTTTCAGGAAACAACATACACTTCTCCCGAGTGGCTGTTGGCAATTTACGTCCCGCCCATCAGCATAACAAGGCTCCCAGTTCTCCATGGCCTGTCCTGCCTTTCTGGATTTTACACTTTTTTCAGATGGCCCTTTTGACCGGGGGGAAGTGAAACTTCATTGTAGTGCAGATTTCCTTTGCAAGCTTGCTTGGTTGGCCAAAAAGGGCGTATGCGTTTTTTCCTGAATATATTCAGGAAAAAACGCATACGCCCTTTTTGGCCAAGTGCATCATTGTGGACGTTCTGCCTCTTTTCCTATGCTTTCAATGCAATTCCAGTCTACCTCCTGAAATCGGTTTCCTGCAATTCTGCCCCGCTTTCAAGTCCTCTTGGCAGCCTTACTTCAGTATATTTTTGGACGATAGTTGTCATTTATAACTCTGCAGGTTTGTGAATTACAGTGCCCCTGAGCTCCTTTCTTCAACTCGTTTTCTTGTGAGCTGGCCGCAACACCGCAGGATGGCTTCAGGCCCTAATCTGGTTCCGGCACGGCACGCTGAGCCTTTGGTTATTTCCTCTTCCTGGTGGGAAATGAGAGTTAAATTTGCCCGTCCAGACACCTCCAGCTAGTCTCTCATTGGTTCTCGCTATTCCTGTTCATCTTCCGCAGAAATTGCAAACTGGGCCAAACAGGAGGTTAAAGGGACTGACTCTCCAAGTCGGGAGAGTGTTAGTAAAGCGTCTGGAATGTTGCACCCGAGTACCAGGGTACGAAAACTGAGACATATTTGAACACGTCTCCCGTTCACACTGTTGATCATACTCTGGGTTCCACATGCATATTTTAGCTGAAGGAAGAATACCTTAAACCTGGGTAGTTGAAACCCGTGGAATGGGTACCATGCAATATGACTTCAAAGGGTCTTCATTTGCTCACCGAACCTCTCCAATCCTATCACTGCTGCGTTTATGTCCCTGTACACATGCTTGATTCTCTTTCGGAGACATAGCAATCCATAGGTTTTAAGATACTTAAGAGTCAGGTACATTCTTAGGCGTTTAATATGCGGTGTTGAGTCCATTTCGTTGAGCAAGGAGTAGCTCTTGTCTATTCCATATTTGGCTTAAGGAACTTTATCTGTGCTCATTTCAATCTCTGGTTTTATGCAGCACCCCAACTCACCTTTACCCTTAAACAAGCATAAGTTGGTTTTCTAAATTTGAGACCCTGTTCTGTTCTGTAATTCAGTTCCTGTGTAGCCAAGTTTACATTCCGTGTATTACTGATATCTTATGATGTTTCTTTTTCTGTGTGACTTATTTCAGTTAGAATCATTGTACCTGAATCCACTCATTGTGCTGCTACGGGCCTGATGACATAGATTTCACTGCTGAGTGATACTGCATTGTACGTAAGTACCACAAGTTCTTTATCCATTTTTCACTTTCTGTGATATTGAACTTGTACGGTAAACGAGGTTCTTGTAAACAGAGGCGTCCCAAACTTTTGGGTGGCTGTGTCTTTTTCATTTTAATTTCCCTAAGCTATAGGACCATAAGTGGAAGTGCCCTAGGCTCTGTTGCTTTGTTTTTTAGATGTTTCAGGAAACACCATACACTTCTCCCGAGTGTCTGTTGGCAATTTACATCCCGCCCATCAGCATAACAAGGCTCCCAGTTCTCCATGGCCTGTCCTGCCTTTCTGGATTTTACACTTTTTTCAGATGGCCCTTTTGACTGGGGGGAAGTGAGACTTCATTGTAGTGCAGATTTCCTTTGCAAGCTTGCTTGGTTGGCCAAAAAGGGCGTATGCGTTTTTTCCTGAATATATTCAGGAAAAAACGCATACGCCCTTTTTGGCCAAGTGCATCATTGTGGACGTTCTGCCTCTTTTCCTATGCTTTCAATGCAATTCCAGTCTACCTCCTGAAATCGGTTTCCTGCAATTCTGCCCCGCTTTCAAGTCCTCTTGGCAGCCTTACTTCAGTATATTTTTGGACGATAGTTGTCATTTATAACTCTGCAGGTTTTTGAATTACAGTGCCCCTGAGCTCCTTTCTTCAACTCCTTTTCTTGTGAGCTGGCCGCAACACCACAGGATGGCTTCAGGCCCTAATCTGGTTCCGGCACGGCACGCTGAGCCTTTGGTTATTTCCTCTTCCTGGCGGGAAATGAGAGTTAAATTTGCCCGTCCAGACACCTCCAGCTAGTCTCTCATTGGTTCTCGCTATTCCTGTTCATCTTCCGCAGAAATTGCAAACTGGGCCAAACAGGAGGTTAAAGGGACTGACTCTCCAAGTCGGGAGAGTGTTAGTAAAGCGTCTGGAATGTTGCACCCGAGTACCAGGGTACGAAAACTGAGACATATTTGAACACGTCTCCCGATCACATGGTTGATCATACTCTAGGTTCCACATGCATGTTTTAGCTGAAGGAAGAATACCTTAAACGTGGGTAGTTGAAACCCGTGGAATGGGTACCATGCAATATGACTTCAAAGGGTCTTCATTTGCTCACCGAACCTCTCCAATCCTATCACTGCTGCGTTTATGTCCCTGTACACATGCTTGATTCTCTTTCGGAGACATAGCAATCCATAGGTTTTAAGATACTTACGAGTCAGGTACATTCTTAGGTGTTTAATATGCGGTTTTGAGTCCATTTCGTTGAGCAAGGAGTAGCTCTTGTCTATTCCATATTTGGCTTAAGGAACTTTATCTGTGCTCATTTCAATCTCTGGTTTTATGCAGCACCCCAACTCACCTTTACCCTTAAACAAGCATAAGTTGGTTTTCTAAATTTGAGACCCTGTTCTGTTCTGTAATTCAGTTCCTGTGTAGCCAAGTTTACATTCCGTGTATTACTGATATCTTATGATGTTTCTTTTTCTGTGTGACTTATTTCAGTTAGAATCATCGTACCTGAATCCACTCATTGTGCTGCTACGGGCCTGATGACATAGATTTCACTGCTGAGTGATACTGCATTGTACGTAAGTACCACAAGTTCTTTATCCATTTTTCACTTTCTGTGATATTGAACTTGTACGGTAAACGAGGTTCTTGTAAACAGAGGCGTCCCAAACATTGGGGTGGCTGTATATTTTTGATTTTAATTTCCCTAAGCTATAGGACCATAAGTGGAAGTGCCCTAGGCTCTGTTGCTTTGTTTTTTAGATGTTTCAGGAAACACCATACACTTCTCCCGAGTGTCTGTTGGCAATTTACATCCCGCCCATCAGCATAACAAGGCTCCCAGTTCTCCATGGCCTGTCCTGCCTTTCTGGATTTTACACTTTTTTCAGATGGCCCTTTTGACCGGGGGGGGGGGGAAGTGAGACTTCATTGTAGTGCAGATTTCCTTTGCAAGCTTGCTTGGTTGGCCAAAAAGGGCGTATGCGTTTTTTCCTGAATATATTCAGGAAAAAACGCATACGCCCTTTTTGGCCAAGTGCATCATTGTGGACGTTCTGCCTCTTTTCCTATGCTTTCAATGCAATTCCAGTCTACCTCCTGAAATCGGTTTCCTGCAATTCTGCCCCGCTTTCAAGTCCTCTTGGCAGCCTTACTTCAGTATATTTTTGGACGATAGTTGTCATTTATAACTCTGCAGGTTTGTGAATTACAGTGCCCCTAAGCTCCTTTCTTCAACTCGTTTTCTTGTGAGCTGGCCGCAACACCGCAGGATGGCTTCAGGCCCTAATCTGGTTCCGGCACGGCACGCTGAGCCTTTGGTTATTTCCTCTTCCTGGTGGGAAATGAGAGTTAAATTTGCCCGTCCAGACACCTCCAGCTAGTCTCTCATTGGTTCTCGCTATTCCTGTTCATCTTCCGCAGAAATTGCAAACTGGGCCAAACAGGAGGTTAAAGGGACTGACTCTCCAAGTCGGGAGAGTGTTAGTAAAGCGTCTGGAATGTTGCACCCGAGTACCAGGGTACGAAAACTGAGACATATTTGAACACGTCTCCCGTTCACACTGTTGATCATACTCTGGGTTCCACATGCATGTTTTAGCTGAAGGAAGAATACCTTAAACCTGGGTAGTTGAAAACCGTAGAATGGTACCATGCAATATGACTTCAAAGGGTCTTCATTTGCTCACCAAACCTCTCCAATCCTATCACTGCTGCGTTTATGTCCCTGTACACATGCTTGATTCTCTTTCGGAGACATAGCAATCCATAGGTTTTAAGATACTTACTAGTCAGGTACATTCTTAGGCGTTTAATATGGGGTGTTGAGTCCATTTCGTTGAGCAAGGAGTAGCTCTTGTCTATTCCATATTTGGCTTAAGGAACTTTATCTGTGCTCATTTCAATCTCTGGTTTTATGCAGCACCCCAACTCACCTTTACCCTTAAACAAGCATAAGTTGGTTTTCTAAATTTGAGACCCTGTTCTGTTCTGTAATTCAGTTCCTGTGTAGCCAAGTTTACATTCCGTGTATTACTGATATCTTATGATGTTTCTTTTTCTGTGTGACTTATTTCAGTTAGAATCATCGTACCTGAATCCACTCATTGTGCTGCTACGGGCCTGATGACATAGATTTCACTGCTGAGTGATACTGCATTGTACGTAAGTACCACAAGTTCTTTATCCATTTTTCACTTTCTGTGATATTGAACTTGTACGGTAAACGAGGTTCTTGTAAACAGAGGCGTCCCAAACATTGGGGTGGCTGTATCTTTTTGATTTTAATTTCCCTAAGCTATAGGACCATAAGTGGAAGTGCCCTAGGCTCTGTTGCTTTGTTTTTTAGATGTTTCAGGAAACACCATACACTTCTCCCGAGTGGCTGTTGGCAATTTACATCCCGCCCATCAGCATAACAAGGCTCCCAGTTCTCCATGGCCTGTCCTGCCTTTCTGGATTTTACACTTTTTTCAGATGGCCCTTTTGACCGGCGGGGGTGGGAAGTCAGACTTCATTGTAGTGCAGATTTCCTTTGCAAGCTTGCTTGGTTGGCCAAAAAGGGCGTATGCGTTTTTTCCTGAATATATTCAGGAAAAAATGCATACGCCCTTTTTGGCCAAGTGCATCATTGTGGACGTTCTGCCTCTTTTCCTATGCTTTCAATGCAATTCCAGTCTACCTCCTGAAATCGGTTTCCTGCAATTCTGCCCCGCTTTCAAGTCCTCTTGGCAGCCTTACTTCAGTATATTTTTGGACGATAGCTGTCATTTATAACTCTGCAGGTTTGTGAATTACAGTGCCCCTGAGCTCCTTTCTTCAACTCCTTTTCTTGTGAGCTGGCCGCAACACCACAGGATGGCTTCAGGCCCTAATCTGGTTCCGGAACGTCACGCTGAGCCTTTGGTTATTTCCTCTTCCTGGCGGGAAATGAGAGTTAAATTTGCCCGTCCAGACACCTCCAGCTAGTCTCTCATTGGTTCTCGCTATTCCTGTTCATCTTCCGCAGAAATTGCAAACTGGGCCAAACAGGAGGTTAAAGGGACTGACTCTCCAAGTCGGGAGAGTGTTAGTAAAGCGTCTGGAATGTTGCACCCGAGTACCAGGGTACGAAAACTGAGACATATTTGAACACGTCTCCCGTTCACACTGTTGATCATACTCTGGGTTCCACATGCATATTTTAGCTGAAGGAAGAATACCTTAAACCTGGGTAGTTGAAACCCGTGGAATGGGTACCATGCAATATGACTTCAAAGGGTCTTCATTTGCTCACCGAACCTCTCCAATCCTATCACTGCTGCGTTTACGTCCCTGTACACATGCTTGATTCTCTTTCGGAGACATAGCAATGCATAGGTTTTAAGATACTTAAGAGTCATGTACATTCTTAGGCGTTTAATATGCGGTGTTGAGTCCATTTCGTTGAGCAAGGAGTAGCTCTTGTCTATTCCATATTTGGCTTAAGGAACTTTATCTGTGCTCATTTCAATCTCTGGTTTTATGCAGCACCCCAACTCACCTTTACCCTTAAACAAGCATAAGTTGGTTTTCTAAATTTGAGACCCTGTTCTGTTCTGTAATTCAGTTCCTGTGTAGCCAAGTTTACATTCCGTGTATTACTGATATCTTATGATGTTTCTTTTTCTGTGTGACTTATTTCAGTTAGAATCATTGTACCTGAATCCACTCATTGTGCTGCTACGGGCCTGATGACATAGATTTCACTGCTGAGTGATACGGCATTGTACGTAAGTACCACAAGTTCTTTATCCATTTTTCACTTTCTGTGATATTGAACTTGTACGGTAAACGAGGTTCTTGTAAACAGAGGCGTCCCAAACTTTGGGGTGGCTGTGTCTTTTTCATTTTAATTTCCCTAAGCTATAGGACCATAAGTGGAAGTGCCCTAGGCTCTGTTGCTTTGTTTTTTAGATGTTTCAGGAAACACCATACACTTCTCCCGAGTGTCTGTTGGCAATTTACATCCCGCCCATCAGCATAACAAGGCTCCCAGTTCTCCATGGCCTGTCCTGCCTTTCTGGATTTTACACTTTTTGCGGATGGCCCTTTTGACTGGGGGGAAGTGAGACTTCATTGTAGTGCAGATTTCCTTTGCAAGCTTGCTTGGTTGGCCAAAAAGGGCGTATGCGTTTTTTCCTGAATATATTCAGGAAAAAACGCATACGCACTTTTTGGCCAAGTGCATCATTGTGGACGTTCTGCCTCTTTTCCTATGCTTTCAATGCAATTCCAGTCTACCTCCTGAAATCGGTTTCCTGCAATTCTGCCCCGCTTTCAAGTCCTCTTGGCAGCCTTACTTCAGTATATTTTTGGACGATAGTTATCATTTATAACTCTGCAGGTTTGTGAATTACAGTGCCCCTGAGCTCCTTTCTTCAACTCGCTTTCTTGTGAGCTGGCCGCAACACCGCAGGATGGCTTCAGGCCCTAATCTGGTTCCGGCACGGCACGCTGAGCCTTTGGTTAATTCCTCTTCCTGGTGGGAAACGAGAGTTAAATTTGCCCGTCCAGACACCTCCAGCTAGTCTCTCATTGGTTCTCCCTATTCCTGTTCATCTTCCACAGAAATAGCAAACTGGGCCAAACAGGAGGTTAAAGGCGCAGACTGTCCAAGTGGGGAGAGTGTTAGTAAAGCGTCTGGAATGTTGCACCCGAGTACCAGGGGAGGAAAACTGAGACATATTTGAACACGTCTCCCGTTCACACGGTTGATCATAGTCTGGGTTCCACATGCATGTTATAGCTGAAGGAAGAATACCTTTAACCTGGGTAGTTGAAACCCGTGGAATGGGTACCATGCAATATGACTTCAAAGGGTCTTCATTTGCTCACCGAACCTCTCCAATCCTATTACTGCTGCGTTTATGCCCCTGTACACATGCTTGATTCTCTTTTGGAGACATAGCAATCCATAGGTTTTAAGATACTTACTAGTCAGGTACATGCTTAGGCTTTTAATATGGGGTGTTGAGTCCATTTCGTTGAGCAAGGAGTAGCTCTTGTCTATTCCATATTTGGCTTAAGGAACTTTATCTGTGCTCATTTCAATCTCTGGTTTTATGCAGCACCCCAACTCACCTTTCCCCTTAAGCAAGCATAAGTTGGTTTTCTAAATTTGAGACCCTGTTCTGTTTTGGAATTCAGTTCCTGTGTAGCCAAGTTTACATTCCGTGTATTACTGATATCTTATGATGTTTCTTTTTCTGTGTGACTTATTTCAGTTAGAATCATCGTACCTGAATCCACTCATTATGCTGCTATGGGCCAGATGACATAGATTTCATTGCTGAGTGATACTGCATTGTACGTAAGTACCACAAGTTCTTTATCCATTTTTCACTTTCTGCGATGTTGAACTTGTACTGTAAATGAGGTTCTTGTAAACAGAGGCGTCCCAAACTTTGGGGTGGCTGTGTCTTTTTGATTTTAATTTCCCTAAGCTATAGGACGATAAGTGGAAGTGCCCTAGGCTCTGTTGCTTTGTTTTTTAGATGTTTCAGGAAACACCATACACTTCTCCCGAGTGTCTGTTGGCAAGTTACATCTCGCCCATCAGCATAACAAGGCTCCCAGTTCTCCATGGCCTGTCCTGCCTTTCTGGATTTTACACTTTTTTCCGATGGCCCTTTTGACCGGGGGGAAGTGAGACTTCATTGTAGTGCAGATTTCCTTTGCAAGTTTGCTTGGTTGGCCAAAAAGGGCGTATGCGTTTTTTCCTGAATATTTTCACGAAAAAACACATACGCCCTTTTTGGCCAAGTGCATCATTGTGGACGTTCTCCCTCTTTTCCTATGCTTTCAATGCAATTCCAGTCTACCTCCTGAAATCGGTTTCGTGCAATTCTGCCCCGCTTTCAAGTCCTCTTGGCAGCCTTACTTCAGTATATTTTTGGACGATAGCTGTCATTTATAACTCTGCAGGTTTGTGAATTACAGTGCCCCTGAGCTCCTTTCTTCAACTCGTTTTCTTGTGACCTGGCCGCAACACCGCAGGATGGCTTCAGGCCCTAATCTGGTTCCGGCATGGCACGCTGAGCCTTTGGTTAATTCCTCTTCCTGGTGGGAAACTAGAGTTAAATTTGCCCGTCCAGACACCTCCAGCCAATCTGTCATTGGTTCTCCCTATTCCTGTTCATCTTCCGCAGAAATTGCAAATTGGGCCAAACAGGAGGTTAAAGGCGCTGACTCTCCAAGTGGGGAGAGTGTTAGTAAAGCATCTGGAATGTTGCACCCGAGTACCATGGGAGGAAAACTGAGACATATTTGAACACTTCTCCCGTTCACATGGTTGATCATACTCTGGGTTCCACATGCAAGTTTCAGCTGAAGGAAGAATACCTTAAACCTGGAGAGTTGAGACCCGTGTAATGGGTACCATGCAATATGACTTCAAAGGGTCTTCATTTGCTCACCGAAACTCTCCAATCCTATCACTGCTGCGTTTATGCCCCTGTACACATGCTTGATTCTCTTTCGGAGACATAGCAATCCATAGGTTTTAAGATACTTAAGAGTCAGGTACATTCTTAGGCGTTTAATATGCGGTGTTGAGTCCATTTCGTTGAGCAAGGAGTAGCTCTTGTCTATTCCGTATTTGGCTTAAGGAAATTTATCTGTGCTCATTTCAATCTCTGGTTTTATGCAGCACCCCAACTCACCTTTCCCCTTAAGCAAGCATAAGTTGGTTTTCTAAATGTGAGACCCTGTTCTGTATTGGAATTCAGTTCCTGTGTAGCCAAGTTTACATTCCGTGTATTACTCATATCTTATGATGTTTCTTTTTCTGTGTGACTTATTTCAGTTAGAATCATCGTACCTGAATCCACTCATTATGCTGCTACGGGCCTGATGACATAGATTTCATTGCTGAGTGATACTGCATTGTACGTAAGTACCAAAAGTTCTTTATCCATTTTTCACTTTCTGTGATAGAGAACTTGTACGGTAAACGAGGTTCTTGTAAACAGAGGCGTCCCAAATTTTGGGGTGGCTGTGTCTTTTTGATTTTAATTTCCCTAAGCTATAGGACCATAAGTGAAAGTGCCCTAGGCTCTGTTGCTTTGTTTCTTAGATGTTTCAGGAAACACCATACACTTCTCCCGAGTGGCTGTTGGCAATTTACATCCCACCCATCAGCATAACAAGGCTCCCAGTTGTCCATGGCCTGTCCTGCCTTTCTGGATTTTACACTTTTTTCCGATGGCCCTTTTGACCGGGGGGAAGTGAGACTTCATTGTAGTGCAGATTTCCTTTGCAAGTTTGCTTGGTTGGCCAAAAAGGGCGTATGCGTTTTTTCCTGAATATATTCAGGAAAAAACGCATACGCCCTTTTTGGCCAAGTGCATCATTGTGGACGTTTTGCCTCTTTTCCTATGCTTTCAATGCAATTCCAGTCTACCTCCTGAAATCGGTTTCCTGCAATTCTGCCCCGCTTTCAAGTCCTCTTGGCAGCCTTACTTCAGTATATTTTTGGACGATAGCTGTCATTTATAACTCTGCAGGTTTGTGAATACAGTGCCCCTGAGCTCCTTTCTTCAACTCGCTTTCTTTTGAGCTGGCCGCAACACCGCAGGATGGCTTCAGGCCCTAATCTGGTTCCGGCACGGCACGCTGAGCCTCTGGTTAATTCCTCTTCCTGGTGGGAAACGAGAGTTAAATTTGCCCGTCCAGACACCTCCAGCTAGTCTCTCATTGGTTCTCCCTATTCCTGTTCATCATCCGCAGAAATTGCAAGCTGGGCCAAACAGGAGGTTAAAGGCGCTGACTCTCCAAGTGGGGAGAGTGTTAGTAAAGCGTCTGGAATGTTGCACCCGAGTACCAGGGGAGGAAAACTGAGACATATTTGAACACGTCTCCCGTTCACACGGTTGATCATACTCTGGGTTTCACATGCATGTTATAGCTGAAGGAAGAATACCTTAAACCTGGGTAGTTGGGACCCGTGGAATGGGTACCATGCAATATGACTTCAAAGGGTCTTCATTTGCTCACTGAACCTCTCCAATCCTATCACTGCTGCGTTTATGCCCCTGTACACATGCTTGATTCTCTTCCGGAGACATAGCAATCCATAGGTTTTAAGATACTTAAGAGTCAGGTACATTCTTAGGCGTTTAATATGCGGTGTTGAGTCCATTTCGTTGAGCAAGGAGTAGCTCTTGTCTATTCCGTATTTGGCTTAAGGAACTTTATCTGTGCTCATTTCAATCTCTGGTTTTATGCAGCACCCCAACTCACCTTTACCCTTAAACAAGCATAAGTTGGTTTTCTAAATTTGAGACCCTGTTCTGTTCTGTAATTCAGTTCCTGTGTAGCCAAGTTTACATTCCGTGTATTACTGATATCTTATGATGTTTCCTTTTCTGTGTGACTTATTTCAGTTAGAATCATCGTACCTGAATCCACTCATTATGCTGCTACGGGCCTGATGACATAGATTTCATTGCTGAGTGATACTGCATTGTACGTAAGTACCACAAGTTCTTTATCCATTTTTCACTTTCTGTGATATTGAACTTGTACGGTAAACGAGGTTCTTGTAAACAGAGGCGTCCCAAACTTTGGGGTGGCTGTGTCTTTTTCATTTTAATTTCCCTAAGCTATAGGACCATAAGTGGAAGTGCCCTAGGCTCTGTTGCTTTGTTTTTTAGATGTTTCAGGAAACAACATACACTTCTCCGGAGTGGCTGTTGGCAATTTACATCCCGCCCATCAGCATAACAAGGCTCCCAGTTCTCCATGGCCTGTCCTGCCTTTCTGGATTTTACACTTTTTTCAGATGGCCCTTTTGACCGGGGGGAAGTGAGACTTCATTGTAGTGCAGATTTCCTTTGCAAGCTTGCTTGGTTGGCCAAAAAGGGCGTATGCGTTTTTTCCTGAATATATTCAGGAAAAAACGCATACGTCCTTTTTGGCCAAGTGCATCATTGTGGACGTTCTGCCTCTTTTCCTATGCTTTCAATGCAATTCCAGTCTACCTCCTGAAATCGGTTTCCTGCAATTCTGCCCCGCTTTCAAGTCCTCTTGGCAGCCTTACTTCAGTATATTTTTGGACGATAGCTGTCATTTATAACTCTGCAGGTTTGTGAATTACAGTGCCCCTGAGCTCCTTTCTTCAACTCGCTTTCTTGTGACCTGGCCGCAACACCGCAGGATGGCTTCAGGCCCTAATCTGGTTCCGGCACGGCACGCTGAACCTTTGGTTAATTCCTCTTCCTTGTGGGAAATGAGAGTTAAATTTGCCCGTCCAGACACCTCCAGCTAGTCTCTCATTGGTTCTCGCTATTCCTGTTCATCTTCCACAGAAATTGCAAACTGGGCCAAACAGGAGGTTAAAGGGACTGACTCTCCAAGTCGGGAGAGTGTTAGTAAAGCGTCTGGAATGTTGCACCCGAGTACCAGGGTACAAAAACTGAGACATATTTGAACACGTCTCCCGATCACATGGTTGATCATACTCTAGGTTCCACATGCATGTTTTAGCTGAAGGAAGAATACCTTTAACCTGGGTAGTTGAAACCCGTGGAATGGGTACCATGCAATATGACTTCAAAGGGTCTTCATTTGCTCACCGAACCTCTCCAATCGTATTACTGCTGCGTTTATGCCCCTGTACACATGCTTGATTCTCTTTTGGAGACATAGCAATCCATAGGTTTTAAGATACTTACTAATCAGGTACATTCTTAGGCGTTTAATATGGGGTGTTGAGTCCATTTCGTTGAGCAAGGAGTAGCTCTTGTCTATTCCATATTTGGCTTAAGGAACTTTATCTGTGCTCATTTCAATCTCTGGTTTTATGCAGCACCCCAACTCACCTTTCCCCTTAAGCAAGCATAAGTTGGTTTTCTAAATTTGAGACCCTGTTCTGTTTTGGAATTCAGTTCCTGTGTAGCCAAGTTTACATTCCGTGTATTAGTGATATCTTATGATGTTTCTTTTTCTGTGTGACTTATTTCAGTTAGAATCATCGTACCTGAATCCACTCATTATTCTGCTACGGGCCTGATGACATAGATTTCATTGCTGAGTGATACTGCATTGTACGTAAGTACCACAAGTTCTTTATCCATTTTTCACTTTCTGCGATGTTGAACTTGTACTGTAAATGAGGTTCTTGTAAACAGAGGCGTCCCAAACTTTGGGGTGGCTGTGTCTTTTTGATTTTAATTTCCCTAAGCTATAGGACCATAAGTGGAAGTGCCCTAGTCTCTGTTGCTTTGTTTTTTAGATGTTTCAGGAAACACCATACACTTCTCCTGAGTGTCTGTCGGCAATTTACATCCCGCCCATCAGCATACCAAGGCTCCCAGTTCTCCATGGCCTGTCCTGCCTTTCTGGATTTTACCCTTTTTTCCGATGGCCCTTTTGACCGGGGGGAAGTGAGACTTCATTGTAGTGCAGATTTCCTTTGCAAGCTTGCTTGGTTGGCCAAAAAGGGCGTATGCGTTTTTTCCTGAATATATTCAGGAAAAAACGCATACGCCCTTTTTGGCCAAGTGCATCATTGTGGACGTTCTGCCTCTTTTCCTATGCTTTCAATGCAATTCCAGTCTACCTCCTGAAATCGGTTTCCTGCAATTCTGCCCCGCTTTCAAGTCCTCTTGGCCGCCTTACTTCAGTATATTTTTGGACGATAGTTGTCATTTATAACTCTGCAGGTTTGTGAATTACAGTGCCCCTGAGCTCCTTTCTTCAACTCGCTTTCTTGTGAGCTGGCCGCAACACCGCAGGATGGCTTCAGGCCCTAATCTGGTTCCGGCACGGCACGCTGAGCCTTTGGTTATTTCCTCTTCCTGGTGGGAAATGAGAGTTAAATTTGCCCGTCCAGACACCTCCAGCTAGTCTCTCATTGGTTCTCCCTATTCCTGTTCATCTTCCGCAGAAATTGCAAATTGGGCCAAACAGGAGGTTAAAGGCGCTGACTCTCCAAGTGGGGAGAGTGTTAGTAAAGCATCTGGAATGTTGCACCCGAGTACCATGTGAGGAAAACTGAGACATATTTGAACACTTCTCCCGTTCACATGGTTGATCATACTCTGGGTTCCACATGCAAGTTTCAGCTGAAGGAAGAATACCTTAAACCTGGAGAGTTGAGACCCGTGGAATGGGTACCATGCAATATGACTTCAAAGGGTCTTCATTTGCTCACCGAACCTCTCCAATCCTATCACTGCTGCGTTTATGCCCCTGGACACACGCTTGATTCTCTTATGGAGACATAGCAATCCATAGGTCTTAAGATACTTACTAGTCAGGTACATTCTTAAGCGTTTAATATGGGGTGTTGAGTCCATTTCGTTGAGCAAGGAGTAGCTCTTGTCTATTCCATATTTGGCTTAAGGAACTTTATCTGTGCTCATTTCAATCTCTGGTTTTATGCAGCACCCCAACTCACCTTTCCCCTTAAGCAAGCATAAGTTGGTTTTCTAAATGTGAGACCCTGTTCTGTATTGGAATTCAGTTCCTGTGTAGCCAAGTTTACATTCCGTGTATTAGTGATATCTTATGATGTTTCTTTTTCTGTGTGACTTATTTCAGTTAGAATCATCGTACCTGAATCCACACATTATGCTGCTACGGGCCTGATGACATAGATTTCATTGCTGAGTGATACTGCATTGTACGTAAGTACCACAAGTTCTTTATCCATTTTTCACTTTCTGTGATAGAGAACTTGTACGGTAAACGAGGTTCTTGTAAACAGAGGCGTCCCAAATTTTGGGGTTGCTGTGTCTTTTTGATTTTAATTTCCCTAAGCTATAGGACCATAAGTGAAAGTGCCCTAGGCTCTGTTGCTTTGTTTCTTAGATGTTTTAGGAAACACCATACACTTCTCCCGAGTGGCTGTTGGCAATTTACATCCCGCCCATCAGCATACCAAGGCTCCCAGTTCTCCATGGCCTGTCCTGCCTTTCTGGATTTTACACTTTTTTCCGATGGCCCTTTTGACCGGGGGGAAGTGAGACTTCATTGTAGTGCAGATTTCCTTTGCAAGCTTGCTTGGTTGGCCAAAAAGGGCGTATGCGTTTTTTCCTGAATATATTCAGGAAAAAACGCATACGCCCTTTTTGGCCAAGTGCATCATTGTCGACGTTCTGCCTCTTTTCCTATGCTTTCAATGCAATTCCAGTGTACCTCCTGAAATCGGTTTCCTGCAATTCTGCCCCGCTTTCAAGTCCTCTTGGCAGCCTTACTTCAGTATATTTTTGGACGATAGCTGTCATTTATAACTCTGCAGGTTTGTGAATTACAGTGCCCCTGAGCTCCTTTCTTCAACTCGCTTTCTTGTGAGCTGGCCGCAACACCGCAGGATGGCTTCAGGCCCTAATCTGGTTCCGGCACGGCACGCTGAGCCTTTGGTTATTTCCTCTTCCTGGTGGGAAATGAGAGTTAAATTTGCCCGTCCAGACACCTCCAGCTAGTCTCTCATTGGTTCTCCCTATTCCTGTTCATCTTCCGCAGAAATTGCAAATTGGGCCAAACAGGAGGTTAAAGGCGCTGACTCTCCAAGTGGGGAGAGTGTTAGTAAAGCATCTGGAATGTTGCACCCGAGTACCATGGGAGGAAAACTGAGACATATTTGAACACTTCTCCCGTTCACATGGTTGATCATACTCTGGGTTCCACATGCAAGTTTCAGCTGAAGGAAGAATACCTTAAACCTGGAGAGTTGAGACCCGTGGAATGGGTACCATGCAATATGACTTCAAATGGTCTTCATTTGCTCACCGAACCTCTCCAATCCTATCACTGCTGCGTTTATGCCCCTGGACACACGCTTGATTCTCTTATGGAGACATAGCAATCCATAGGTTTTAAGATACTTACTAGTCAGGTACATTCTTAAGCATTTAATATGGGGTGTTGAGTCCATTTCGTTGAGCAAGGAGTAGCTCTTGTCTATTCCATATTTGGCTTAAGGAACTTTATCTGTGCTCATTTCAATCTCTGGTTTTATGCAGCACCCCAACTCACCTTTCCCCTTAAGCAAGCATAAGTTGGTTTTCTAAATTTGAGACCCTGTTCTGTTCTGTAATTCAGTTCCTGTGTAGCCAAGTTTACATTCCGTGTATTACTGATATCTTATGATGTTTCTTTTTCTGTGTGACTTATTTCAGTTAGAATCATCGTACCTGAATCCACTCATTGTGCTGCTACGGGCCTGATGACATAGATTTCACTGCTGAGTGATACTGCATTGTACGTAAGTACCACAAGTTCTTTATCCATTTTTCACTTTCTGTGATATTGAACTTTTACGGTAAATGAGGTTCTTGTAAACAGAGGCGTCCCAAACATTGGGGTGGCTGTATCTTTTTGATTTTAATTTCCCTAAGCTATAGGACCATAAGTGGAAGTGCCCTAGGCTCTGTTGCTTTGTTTTTTAGATGTTTCAGGAAACACCATACACTTCTCCCGAGTGTCTGTTGGCAATTTACATCCGGCCCATCAGCATAACAAGGCTCCCAGTTCTCCATGGCCTGTCCTGACTTTCTGGATTTTACACTTTTTTCAGATGACCCTTTTGACCGGGGGGAAGTGAGACTTCATTGTAGTGCAGATTTCCTTTGCAAGCTTGCTTGGTTGGCCAAAAAGGGCGTATGCGTTTTTTCCTGAATATATTCAGGAAAAAACGCATACGCCCTTTTTGGCCAAGTGCATCATTGTGGACGTTCTGCCTCTTTTCCTATGCTTTCAATGCAATTCCAGTCTACCTCCTGAAATCGGTTTCCTGCAATTCTGCTCCGCTTTCAAGTCCTCTTGGTAGCCTTACTTCAGTATATTTTTGGACGATAGTTGTCATTTATAACTCTGCAGGTTTGTGAATTACAGTGCCCCTGAGCTCCTTTCTTCAACTCGTTTTCTTGTGAGCTGGCCGCAACACCACAGGATGGCTTCAGGCCCTAATCTGGTTCCGGCACGGCACGCTGAGCCTTTGGTTATTTCCTCTTCCTGGTGGGAAATGAGAGTTAAATTTGCCCGTCCAGACACCTCCAGCTAGTCTCTCATTGGTTCTCGCTATTCCTGTTCATCTTCCGCAGAAATTGCAAACTGGGCCAAACAGGAGGTTAAAGGGACTGACTCTCCAAGTCGGGAGAGTGTTAGTAAAGCGTCTGGAATGTTGCACCCGAGTACCAGGGTACGAAAACTGAGACATATTTGAACACGTCTCCCGATCACATGGTTGATCATACTCTAGGTTCCACATGCATGTTTTAGCTGAAGGAAGAATACCTTAAACCTGGGTAGTTGAAACCCGTGGAATGGGTACCATGCAGTATGACTTCAAAGGGTCTTCATTTGCTCACCGAACCTCTCCAATCCTATCACTGCTTTGTTTATGTCCCTGTACACATGCTTGATTCTCTTTCGGAGACATAGCAATCCATAGGTTTTAAGATACTTAAGAGTCAGGTACATTCTTAGGCGTTTAATATGCGGTGTTGAATCCATTTCGTTGAGCAAGGAGTAGCTCTTGTCTATTCCATATTTGGCTTAAGGAACTTTATCTGTGCTCATTTCAATCTCTGCTTTTATGCAGCATCCCAACTCACCTTTCCCCTTAAGCAAGCATAAGTTGGTTTTCTAAATTTGAGTCCCTGTTCTGTTCTGTAATTCAGTTCCTGTGTAGCCAAGTTTACATTCCGTGTATTACTGATATCTTATGATGTTTCTTTTTCTGTGTGACTTATTTCAGTTAGAATCATCGTACCTGAATCCACTCATTGTGCTGCTACGGGCCTGATGACATAGATTTCACTGCTGAGTGATACTGCATTGTACGTAAGTACCACAAGTTCTTTATCCATTTTTCACTTTCTGTGATATTGAACTTGTATGGTAAACGAGGTTCTTGTAAACAGAGGCGTCCCAAACTTTGGGGTGGCTGTGTCGTTTTGATTTTAATTTCCCTAAGCTATAGGGCCATAAGTGGAAGTGCCCTAGGCTCTGTTGCTTTGTTTTTTAGATGTTTCAGGAAACACCATACACTTCTCCGGAGTGTCTGTTGGCAATTTACATCCCGCCCATCAGCATAACAAGTCTCCCAGTTCTCCATGGCCTGTCCTGCCTTTCTGGATTTTACACTTTTTTCAGATGGCCCTTTTGACCGGGGGGAAGTGAGACTTCATTGTAGTGCAGATTTCCTTTGCAAGTTTGCTTGGTTGGCCAAAAAGGGCGTATGCGTTTTTTCCTGAATATATTCAGGAAAAAACGCATACGCCCTTTTTGGCCAAGTGCATCATTGTGGACGTTCTGCCTCTTTTCCTATGCTTTCAATGCAATTCCAGTCTACCTCCTGAAATCGGTTTCCTGCAATTCTGCCCCGCTTTCAAGTCCTCTTGGCAGCCTTACTTCAGTATATTTTTGGACGATAGCTATCATTTATAACTCTGCAGGTTTGTGAATTACAGTGCCCCTGAGCTCCTTTCTTCAACTCGCTTTCTTGTGAGCTGGCCGCAACACCGCAGGATGGCTTCAGGCCCTAATCTTGTTCCGGCATGGCACGCTGAGCCTTTGGTTATTTCCTCTTCCTGGTGGGAAATGAGAGTTAAATTTGCCCGTCCAGACACCTCCAGCTAGTCTCTCATTGGTTCTCCCTATTCCTGTTCATCTTCCGCAGAAATTGCAAACTGGGCCAAACAGGAGGTTAAAGGCGCTGACTCTCCAAGTGGGGAGAGTGTTAGTAAAGCGTCTGGAATGTTGCACCCGAGTACCAGGGGAGGAAAACTGAGACATATTTGAACACGTCTCCCGTTCACACTGTTGATCATACTCTGGGTTCCACATGCATATTTTAGCTGAAGGAAGAATACCTTAAACCTGGAGAGTTGAGACCCGTGTAATGGGTACCATGCAATATGACTTCAAAGGGTCTTCATTTGCTCACCGAACCTCTCCAATCCTATCACTGCTGCGTTTATGCCCCTGTACACACGCTTGATTCTCTTATGGAGACATAGCAATCCATAGGTTTTAAGATACTTACTAGTCAGGTACATTCTTAAGCGTTTAATATGGGGTGTTGAGTCCATTTCGTTGAGCAAGGTGTAGCTCTTGTCTATTCCATATTTGGCTTAAGGAACTTGATCTGTGCTCAGTTCAAGCTCTGGTTTTATGCAGAACCCCAACTCACCTTTCCCCTTAAGCAAGCATAAGTTGGTTTTCTAAATTTGAGACCCTGTTCTGTTTTGGAATTCAGTTCCTGTGTAGCCAAGTTTACATTCCGTGTATTAGTGATATCTTATGATGTTTCTTTTTCTGTGTGACTTATTTCAGTTAGAATCATCGTACCTGAATCCACTCATTATGCTGCTACGGGCCTGATGACATAGATTTCATTGCTGAGTGATACTGCATTGTACGTAAGTACCACAAATTCTTTATCCATTTTTCACTTTCTGTGATAGAGAACTTGTACGGTAAACGAGGTTCTTGTAAACAGAGGCGTCCCAAATTTTGGGGTGGCTGTGTCTTTTTGATTTTAATTTCCCTAAGCTATATGACCATAAGTGAAAGTGCCCTAGGCTCTGTTGCTTTGTTTCTTAGATGTTTCAGGAAACACCATACACTTCTCCTGAGTGGCTGTTGGCAATTTACATCCCGCCCATCAGCATAACAAGACTCCCAGTTCTCCATGGCCTGTCCTGCCTTTCTGGATTTTACACTTTTTTCAGATGGCCCTTTTGACCGGGGGGAAGTGAGACTTCATTGTAGTGCAGATTTCCTTTGCAAGTTTGCTTGGTTGGCCAAAAAGGGCGTATGCGTTTTTTCCTGAATATATTCAGGAAAAAACGCATACGCCCTTTTTGGCCAAGTGCATCATTGTGGACGTTCTGCCTCTTTTCCTATGCTTTCAATGCAATTCCAGTCTACCTCCTGAAATCGGTTTCCTGCAATTCTGCCCCGCTTTCAAGTCCTCTTGGCAGCCTTACTTCAGTATATTTTTGGACGATAGCTGTCATTTATAACTCTGCAGGTTTGTGAATTACAGTGCCCCTGAGCTCCTTTCTTCAACTCGCTTTCTTGTGAGCTGGCCGCAACACCGCAGGATGGCTTCAGGCCCTAATCTTGTTCCGGCATGGCACGCTGAACCTTTGGTTAATTCCTCTTCCTGGTGGGAAATGAGAGTTAAATTTGCCCGTCCAGACACCTCCAGCTAGTCTCTCATTGGTTCTCGCTATTCCTGTTCATCTTCCGCAGAAATTGCAAACTGGGCCAAACAGGAGGTTAAAGGGACTGACTCTCCAAGTGGGGAGAGTGTTAGTAAAGCGTCTGGAATGTTGCACCCGAGTACCAGGGGAGGAAAACTGAGACATATTTGAACACGTCTCCCGTTCACACTGTTGATCATACTCTGGGTTCCACATGCATATTTTAGCTGAAGGAAGAATACCTTAAACCTGGAGAGTTGAGACCCGTGTAATGGGTACCATGCAATATGACTTCAAAGGGTCTTCATTTGCTCACCGAACCTCTCCAATCCTATCACTGCTGCGTTTATGTCCCTGTACACATGCTTGATTCTCTTTCGGAGACATAGCAATCCATAGGTTTTAAGATACTTAAGAGTCAGGTACATTCTTAGGCGTTTAATATGCGGTGTTGAGTCCATTTCGTTGAGCAAGGAGTAGCTCTTGTCTATTCCATATTTGGCTTAAGGAACTTTATCTGTGCTCATTTCAATCTGTGGTTTTATGCAGCACCCCAACTCACCTTTACCCTTAAACAAGCATAAGTTGGTTTTCTAAATTTGAGACCCTGTTCTGTTCTGTAATTCAGTTCCTGTGTAGCCAAGTTTACATTCCGTGTATTACTGATATCTTATGATGTTTCTTTTTCTGTGTGACTTATTTCAGTTAGAATCATCGTACCTGAATCCACTCATTGTGCTGCTACGGGCCTGATGACATAGATTTCACTGCTGAGTGATACTGCATTGTACGTAAGTACCACAAGTTCTTTATCCATTTTTCACTTTCTGTGATATTGAACTTGTACGGTAAATGAGGTTCTTGTAAACAGAGGCGTCCCAAACATTGGGGTGGCTGTATCTATTTGATTTTAATTTCCCTCAGCTATAGGACCATAAGTGGAAGTGCCCTAGGCTCTGTTGCTTTGTTTTTTAGATGTTTCAGGAAACACCATACACTTCTCCCGAGTGTCTGTTGGCAATTTACATCCCGCCCATCAGCATAACAAGGCTCCCAGTTCTCCATGGCCTGTCCTGCCTTTCTGGATTTTACACTTTTTTCAGATGACCCTTTTGACCGGGGGGAAGTGAGACTTCATTGTAGTGCAGATTTCCTTTGCAAGCTTGCTTGGTTGGCCAAAAAGGGCGTATGCGTTTTTTCCTGAATATATTCAGGAAAAAACGCATACGCCCTTTTTGGCCAAGTGCATCATTGTGGACGTTCTGCCTCTTTTCCTATGCTTTCAATGCAATTCCAGTCTACCTTCTGAAATCGGTTTCCTGCAATTCTGCTCCGCTTTCAAGTCCTCTTGGTAGCCTTACTTCAGTATACTTTTGGACGATAGTTGTCATTTATAACTCTGCAGGTTTGTGAATTACAGTGCCCCTGAGCTCCTTTCTTCAACTCGTTTTCTTGTGAGCTGGCCGCAACACCGCAGGATCGCTTCAGGCCCTAATCTGGTTCCGGCACGGCACGCTGAGCCTTTGGTTATTTCCTCTTCCTGGTGGGAAATGAGAGTTAAATTTGCCCGTCCAGACACCTCCAGCTAGTCTCTCATTGGTTCTCGCTATTCCTGTTCATCTTCCGCAGAAATTGCAAACTGGGCCAAACAGGAGGTTAAAGGGACTGACTCTCCAAGTCGGGAGAGTGTTAGTAAAGCGTCTGGAATGTTGCACCCGAGTACCAGGGTACGAAAACTGAGACATATTTGAACACGTCTCCCGATCACATGGTTGATCATACTCTAGGTTCCACATGCATGTTTTAGCTGAAGGAAGAATACCTTAAACCTGGAGAGTTGAAACCCGTGGAATGGGTACCATGCAGTATGACTTCAAAGGGTCTTCATTTGCTCACCGAACCTCTCCAATCCTATCACTGCTGCGTTTATGTCCCTGTACACATGCTTGATTCTCTTTCGGAGACATAGCAATCCATAGGTTTTAAGATACTTAAGAGTCAGGTACATTCTTAGGCGTTTAATATGCGGTGTTGAGTCCATTTCGTTGAGCAAGGAGTAGCTCTTGTCTATTCCATATTTGGCTTAAGGAACTTTATCTGTGCTCATTTCAATCTCTGGTTTTATGCAGCACCCCAACTCACCTTTACCCTTAAACAAGCATAAGTTGGTTTTCTAAATTTGAGACCCTGTTCTGTTCTGTAATTCAGTTCCTGTGTAGCCAAGTTTACATTCCGTGTATTACTGATATCTTATGATGTTTCTTTTTCTGTGTGACTTATTTCAGTTAGAATCATCGTACCTGAATCCACTCATTGTGCTGCTACGGGCCTGATGACATAGATTTCACTGCTGAGTGATACTGCATTGTACGTAAGTATCACAAGTTCTTTATCCATTTTTCACTTTCTGTGATATTGAACTTGTACGGTAAACGAGGTTCTTGTAAACAGAGGCGTCCCAAATTTTGGGGTGGCTGTGTCGTTTTGATTTTAATTTCCCTAAGCTATAGGGCCATAAGTGGAAGTGCCCTAGGCTCTGTTGCTTTGTTTTTTAGATGTTTCAGGAAACACCATACACTTCTCCCGAGTGTCTGTTGGCAATTTACATCCCGCCCATCAGCATAACAAGGCTCCCAGTTCTCCATGGCCTGTCCTGCCTTTCTGGATTTTACACTTTTTTCAGATGGCCCTTTTGACCGGGGGGAAGTGAGACTTCATTGTAGTGCAGATTTCCTTTGCAAGCTTGCTTGGTTGGCCAAAAAGGGCGTATGCGTTTTTTCCTGAATATATTCAGGAAAAAACGCATACGCCCTTTTTGGCCAAGTGCATCATTGTGGACGTTCTGCCTCTTTTCCTATGCTTTCAATGCAATTCCAGTCTACCTCCTGAAATCGGTTTCCTGCAATTCTGCCCCGCTTTCAAGTCCTCTTGGCAGCCTTACTTCAGTATATTTTTGGACGATAGCTGTCATTTATAACTCTGCAGGTTTGTGAATTACAGTGCCCCTGAGCTCCTTTCTTCAACTCGCTTTCTTGTGAGCTGGCCGCAACACCGCAGGATGGCTTCAGGCCCTAATCTGGTTCCGGCATGGCATGCTGAGCCTTTGGTTATTTCCTCTTCCTGGTGGGAAATGAGAGTTAAATTTGCCCGTCCAGACACCTCCAGCTAGTTTCTCATTGGTTCTCCCTATTCCTGTTCATCTTCCGCAGAAATTGCAAACTGGGCCAAACAGGAGGTTAAAGGCGCTGACTCTCCAAGTGGGGAGAGTGTTAGTAAAGCGTCTGGAATGTTGCACCCGAGTACCAGGGTACGAAAACTGAGACATATTTGAACACGTCTCCCGTTCACACTGTTGATCATACTCTGGGTTCCACATGCATATTTTAGCTGAAGGAAGAATACCTTAAACCTGGAGAGTTGAGACCCGTGTAATGGGTACCATGCAATATGACTTCAAAGGGTCTTCATTTGCTCACCGAACGTCTCCAATCCTATCACTGCTGCGTTTATGCCCCTGTACACACGCTTGATTCTCTTATGGAGACAAAGCAATCCATAGGTTTTAAGATACTTACTAGTCAGGTACATTCTTAGGCGTTTAATATGGGGTGTTGAGTCTATTTCGTTGAGCAAGGAGTAGCTCTTGTCTATTCCATATTTGGCTTAAGGAACTTTATCTGTGCTCATTTCAATCTCTGGTTTTATACAGCACCCCAACTCACCTTTCCCCTTAAGCAAGCATAAGTTGGTTTTCTAAATTTGAGACCCTGTTGTGTTTTGGAATTCAGTTCCTGTGTAGCCAAGTTTACATTCCGTGTATTAGTGATATCTTATGATGTTTCTTTTTCTGTGTGACTTATTTCAGTTAGAATCATCGTACCTGAATCCACTCATTATGCTGCTACGGGCCTGATGACATAGATTTCATTGCTGAGTGATACTGCATTGTACGTAAGTACCACAAGTTCTTTATCCATTTTTCACTTTCTGTGATAGAGAACTTGTACCGTAAACGAGGTTCATGTAAACAGAGGCGTCCCAAATTTTGGGGTGGCTGTGTCTTTTTGATTTTAATTTCCCTAAGCTATAGGACCATAAGTGAAAGTGCCCTAGGCTCTGTTGCTTTGTTTCTTAGATGTTTCAGGAAACACCATACACTTCTCCCGAGTGGCTGTTGGCAATTTACATCCCGCCCATCAGCATAACAAGGCTCCCAGTTCTCCATGGCCTGTCCTGCCTTTCTGGATTTTACACTTTTTTCCGATGGCCCTTTTGACCGGGGGGAAGTGAGACTTCATTGTAGTGCAGATTTCCTTTGCAAGTTTGCTTGGTTGGCTAAAAAGTGCGTATGCGTTTTTTCCTGAATATATTCAGGAAAAAACGCATACGCCCTTTTTGGCCAAGTGCATCATTGTGGACGTTCTGCCTCTTTTCCTATGCTTTCAATGCAATTCCAGTCTACCTCCTGAAATCGGTTTCCTGCAATTCTGCCCTGCTTTCAAGTCCTCTTGGCAGCCTTACTTCAGTATATTTTTGGACGATAGCTGTCATTTATAACTCTGCAGGTTTGTGAATTACAGTGCCCCTGAGCTCCTTTCTTCAACTTGCTTTCTTGTGAGCTGGCCGCAACACCGCAGGATGGCTTCAGGCCCTAATCTTGTTCCGGCATGGCACGCTGAGCCTTTGGTTATTTCCTCTTCCTGGTGGGAAATGAGAGTTAAATTTGCCCGTCCAGACACCTCCAGCTAGTCTCTCATTGGTTCTCGCTATTCCTGTTCATCTTCCACAGAAATTGCAAACTGGGCCAAACAGGAGGTTAAAGGCGCTGACTCTCCAAGTGGGGAGAGTGTTAGTAAAGCGTCTGGAATGTTGCACCCGAGTACCAGGGGAGGAAAACTGAGACATATTTGAACACGTCTCCCGTTCACACTGTTGATCATACTCTGGGTTCCACATGCACATTTTAGCTGAAGGAAGAATACCTTAAACCTGGAGAGTTGAGACCCGTGTAATGGGTACCATGCAATATGACTTCAAAGGGTCTTCATTTGCTCACCGAACCTCTCCAATCCTATCACTGCTGCGTTTATGTCCCTGTACACATGCTTGATTCTCTTTCGGAGACATAGCAATCCATAGGTTTTAAGATACTTAAGAGTCAGGTACATTCTTAGGCGTTTAATATGCGGTGTTGAGTCCATTTCGTTGAGCAAGGAGTAGCTCTTGTCTATTCCATATTTGGCTTAAGGAACTTTATCTGTGCTCATTTCAATCTCTGGTTTTATGCAGCACCCCAACTCACCTTTCCCCTTAAGCAAGCATAAGTTGGTTTTCTAAATTTGAGACCCTGTTCTGTTCTGTAATTCAGTTCCTGTGTAGCCAAGTTTACATTCCGTGTATTACTGATATCTTATGATGTTTCTTTTTCTGTGTGACTTATTTCAGTTAGAATCATCGTACCTGAATCCACTCATTGTGCTGCTACGGGCCTGATGACATAGATTTCACTGCTGAGTGATACTGCATTGTACGTAAGTACCACAAGTTCTTTATCCATTTTTCACTTTCTGTGATATTGAACTTGTACGGTAAACGAGGTTCTTGTAAACAGAGGCGTCCCAAACATTGGGGTGGCTGTATCTTTTTGATTTTAATTTCCCAAAGCTATAGGACCATAAGTGGAAGTGCCCTAGGCTCTGTTGCTTTGTTTTTTAGACGTTTCAGGAAACACCATACACTTCTCCCGAGTGTCTGTTGGCAATTTACATCCCGCCCATCAGCATAACAAGGCTCCCAGTTCTCCATGGCCTGTCCTGCCTTTCTGGATTTTACACTTTTTTCAGATGGCCCTTTTGACCGGGGGGAAGTGAGACTTCATTGTAGTGCAGATTTCCTTTGCAAGTTTGCTTGGTTGGCCAAAAAGGGCGTATGCGTTTTTTCCTGAATATATTCAGGAAAAAACGTATACACCCTTTTTGGCCAAGTGCATCATTGTGGACGTTCTGCCTCTTTTCCTATGCTTTCAATGCATTTCCAGTCTACCTCCTGAAATCGGTTTCCTGCAATTCTGCTCCGCTTTCAAGTCCTCTTGGTAGCCTTACTTCAGTATATTTTTGGACGATAGTTGTCATTTATAACTCTGCAGGTTTGTGAATTACAGTGCCCCTGAGCTCCTTTCTTCAACTCGTTTTCTTGTGAGCTGGCCGCAACACCGCAGGATGGCTTCAGGCCCTAATCTGGTTCCGGCACGGCACGCTGAGCCTTTGGTTATTTCCTCTTCCTGGTGGGAAATGAGAGTTAAATTTGCCCGTCCAGACACCTCCAGCTAGTCTCTCATTGGTTCTCGCTATTCCTGTTCATCTTCCGCAGAAATTGCAAACTGGGCCAAACAGGAGGTTAAAGGGACTGACTCTCCAAGTCGGGAGAGTGTTAGTAAAGCGTCTGGAATGTTGCACCCGAGTACCAGGGTACGAAAACTGAGACATATTTGAACACGTCTCCCGATCACATGGTTGATCATACTCTAGGTTCCACATGCATGTTTTAGCTGAAGGAAGAATACCTTAAACGTGGGTAGTTGAAACCCGTGGAATGGGTACCATGCAGTATGACTTCAAAGGGTCTTCATTTGCTCACTGAACCTCTCCAATCCTATCACTGCTGCGTTTATGTCCCTGTACACATGCTTGATTCTCTTTCGGAGACATAGCAATCCATAGGTTTTAAGATACTTAAGAGTCAGGTACATTCTAAGGCGTTTAATATGCGGTGTTGAATCCATTTCGTTGAGCAAGGAGTAGCTCTTGTCTATTCCATATTTGGCTTAAGGAACTTTATCTGTGCTCATTTCAATCTCTGCTTTTATGCAGCATCCCAACTCACCTTTACCCTTAAGCAAGCATAAGTTGGTTTTCTAAATTTGAGTCCCTGTTCTGTTCTGTAATTCAGTTCCTGTGTAGCCAAGTTTACATTCCGTGTATTACTGATATCTTATGATGTTTCTTTTTCTGTGTGACTTATTTCAGTTAGAATCATCGTACCTGAATCCACTCATTGTGCTGCTACGGGCCTGATGACATAGATTTCACTGCTGAGTGATACTGCATTGTACGTAAGTACCACAAGTTCTTTATCCATTTTTCACTTTCTGTGATATTGAACTTGTACGGTAAACGAGGTTCTTGTAAACAGAGGCGTCCCAAACTTTGGGGTGGCTGTGTCGTTTTGATTTTAATTTCCCTAAGCTATAGGGCCATAAGTGGAAGTGCCCTAGGCTCTGTTGCTTTGTTTTTTAGATGTTTCAGGAAACACCATACACTTCTCCCGAGTGTCTGTTGGCAATTTACATCCCGCCCATCAGCATAACAAGGCTCCCAGTTCTCCATGGCCTGTCCTGCCTTTCTGGATTTTACACTTTTTTCAGATGGCCCTTTTGACCGGGGGGAAGTGAGACTTCATTGTAGTGCAGATTTCCTTTGCAAGTTTGCTTGGTTGGCCAAAAAGGGCGTATGCGTTTTTTCCTGAATATATTCAGGAAAAAACGCATACGCCCTTTTTGGCCAAGTGCATCATTGTGGACGTTCTGCCTCTTTTCCTATGCTTTCAATGCAATTCCAGTCTACCTCCTGAAATCGGTTTCCTGCAATTCTGCCCCGCTTTCAAGTCCTCTTGGCAGCCTTACTTCAGTATATTTTTGGACGATAGCTGTCATTTATAACTCTGCAGGTTTGTGAATTACAGTGCCCCTGAGCTCCTTTCTTCAACTCGCTTTCTTGTGAGCTGGCCGCAACACCGCAGGATGGCTTCAGGCCCTAATCTGGTTCCGGCATGGCACGCTGAGCCTTTGGTTATTTCCTCTTCCTGGTGGGAAATGAGAGTTAAATTTGCCCGTCCAGACACCTCCAGCTAGTTTCTCATTGGTTCTCCCTATTCCTGTTCATCTTCCGCAGAAATTGCAAACTGGGCCAAACAGGAGGTTAAAGGCGCTGACTCTCCAAGAGGGGAGAGTGTTAGTAAAGCGTCTGGAATGTTGCACCCGAGTACCAGGGTACGAAAACTGAGACATATTTGAACACGTCTCCCGTTCACACTGTTGATCATACTCTGGGTTCCACATGCATATTTTAGCTGAAGGAAGAATACCTTAAACCTGGAGAGTTGAGACCCGTGTAATGGGTACCATGCAATATGACTTCAAAGGGTCTTCATTTGCTCACCGAACCTCTCCAATCCTATCACTGCTGCGTTTATGCCCCTGTGCACATGCTTGATTCTCTTATGGAGACATAGCAATCCATAGGTTTTAAGATACTTACTAGTCAGGTACATTCTTAAGCGTTTAATATGGGGTGTTGAGTCCATTTCGTTGAGCAAGGAGTAGCTCTTGTCTATTCCATATTTGGCTTAAGGAACTTTATCTGTGCTCATTTCAATCTCTGGTTTTATGCAGCACCCCAACTCACCTTTCCCCTTAAGCAAGCATAAGTTGGTTTTCTAAATTTGAGACCCTGTTCTGTTTTGGAATTCAGTTCCTGTGTAGCCAAGTTTACATTCCGTGTATTAGTGATATCTTATGATGTTTCTTTTTCTGTGTGACTTATTGCAGTTAGAATCATTGTACCTGAATCCACTCATTATGCTGCTACGGGCCTGATGACATAGATTTCATTGCTGAGTGATACTGCATTGTACGTAAGTACCACAAGTTCTTTATCCATTTTTCACTTTCTGTGATAGAGAACTTGTACGGTAAACGAGGTTCTTGTAAACAGAGGCGTCCCAAATTTTGGGGTGGCTGTGTCTTTTTGATTTTAATTTCCCTAAGCTATAGGACCATAAGTGAAAGTGCCCTAGGCTCTGTTGCTTTGTTTCTTAGATGTTTCAGGAAACACCATACACTTCTCCCAAGTGGCTGTTGGCAATTTACATCCCGCCCATCAGGATAACAAGGCTCCAAGTTCTCCATGGCCTGTCCTGCCTTTCTGGATTTTACACTTTTTTCCGATGGTCCTTTTGACCGGGGGGAAGTGAGACTTCATTGTAGTGCAGATTTCCTTTGCAAGTTTGCTTGGTTGGCCAAAAAGGGCGTATGTGTTTTTTCCTGAATATATTCAGGAAAAAACGCATACGCCCTTTTTGGCCAAGTGCATCATTGTGGACGTTCTGCCTCTTTTCCTATGCTTTCAATGCAATTCCAGTCTACCTCCTGAAATCGGTTTCCTGCAATTCTGCCCCGCTTTCAAGTCCTCTTGGCAGCCTTACTTCAGTATATTTTTGGACGATAGTTGTCATTTATAACTCTGCAGGTTTGTGAATTACAGTGCCCCTGAGCTCCTTTCTTCAACTCGCTTTCTTGTGAGCTGGCCGCAACACCGCAGGATGGCTTCAGGCCCTAATCTTGTTCCGGCATGGCACGCTGAGCCTTTGGTTATTTCCTCTTCCTGGTGGGAAATGAGAGTTAAATTTGCCCGTCCAGACACCTCCAGCTAGTCTCTCATTGGTTCTCGCTATTCTTGTTCATCTTCCGCAGAAATTGCAAACTGGGCCAAACAGGAGGTTAAAGGGACTGACTCTCCAAGTGGGGAGAGTGTTAGTAAAGCGTCTGGAATGTTGCACCCGAGTACCAGGGTACGAAAACTGAGACATATTTGAACACGTCTCCCGATCACATGGTTGATCATACTCTAGGTTCTACATGCATGTTTTTTCTGAAGGAAGAATACCTTAAACCTGGGTAGTTGAAACCCGTGGAATGGGTACCATGCAATATGACTTCAAAGGGTCTTCATTTGCTCACCGAACCTCTCCAATCCTATCACTGCTGCGTTTATGTCCCTGTACACATGCTTGATTCTCTTTCGGAGACATAGCAATCCATAGGTTTTAAGATACTTAAGTGTCAGGTACATTCTTAGGCGTTTAATATGCGGTGTTGAGTCCATTTCGTTGAGCAAGGAGTAGCTCTTGTCTATTCCATATTTGGCTTAAGGAACTTTATCTGTGCTCATTTCAATCTCTGGTTTTATGTAGCATCCCAACTCACCTTTACCCTTAAACAAGCATAAGTTGGTTTTCTAAATTTGAGACCCTGTTCTGTTCTGTAATTCAGTTCCTGTGTAGCCAAGTTTACATTCCGTGTATTACTGATATCTTATGATGTTTCTTTTTCTGTGTGACTTATTTCAGTTAGAATCATCGTACCTGAATCCACTCATTGTGCTGCTACGGGCCTGATGACATAGATTTCACTGCTGAGTGATACTGCATTGTACGTAAGTACCACAAGTTCTTTATCCATTTTTCACTTTCTGTGATATTGAACTTGTACGGTAAATGAGGTTCTTGTAAACAGAGGCGTCCCAAACATTGGGGTGGCTGTATCTTTTTGATTTTAATTTCCCTAAGCTATAGGACCATAAGTGGAAGTGCCCTAGGCTCTGTTACTTTGTTTTTTAGATGTTTCAGGAAACACCATACACTTCTCCCGAGTGTCTGTTGGCAATTTACATCCCGCCCATCAGCATAACAAGGTTCCCAGTTCTCCATGGCCTGTCCTGCCTTTCTGGATTTTACACTTTTTTCAGATGACCCTTTTGACCGGGGGGAAGTGAGACTTCATTGTAGTGCAGATTTCCTTTGCAAGCTTGCTTGGTTGGCCAAAAAGGGCGTATGCGTTTTTACCTGAATATATTCAGGAAAAAACGCATACGCCCTTTTTGGCCAAGTGCATCATTGTGGACGTTCTGCCTCTTTTCCTATGCTTTCAATGCAATTCCAGTCTACCTCCTGAAATCGGTTTCCTGCAATTCTGCTCCGCTTTCAAGTCCTCTTGGTAGCCTTACTTCAGTATATTTTTGGACGATAGTTGTCATTTATAACTCTGCAGGTTTGTGAATTACAGTGCCCCTGAGCTCCTTTCTTCAACTCGTTTTCTTGTGAGCTGGCCGCAACACCGCAGGATGGCTTCAGGCCCTAATCTGGTTCCGGCACGGCACGCTGAGCCTTTGGTTATTTCCTCTTCCTGGTGGGAAATGAGAGTTAAATTTGCCCGTCCAGACACCTCCAGCTAGTCTCTCATTGGTTCTCGCTATTCCTGTTCATCTTCCGCAGAAATTGCAAACTGGGCCAAACAGGAGGTTAAAGGGACTGACTCTCCAAGTGGGGAGAGTGTTAGTAAAGCGTCTGGAATGTTGCACCCGAGTACCAGGGTACAAAAACTGAGACATATTTGAACACGTCTCCCGATCACATGGTTGATCATACTCTAGGTTCCACATGCATGTTTTAGCTGAAGGAAGAATACCTTAAACCTGGGTAGTTGAAACCCGTGGAATGGGTACCATGCAGTATGACTTCAAAGGGTCTTCATTTGCTCACCGAACCTCTCCAATCCTATCACTGCTGCGTTTATGTCCCTGTACACATGCTTGATTCTCTTTCGGAGACATAGCAATCCATAGGTTTTAAGATACTTAAGAGTCAGGTACATTCTTAGGCGTTTAATATGCGGTATTGAATCCATTTCGTTGAGCAAGGAGTAGCTCTTGTCTATTCCATATTTGGCTTAAGGAACTTTATCTGTGCTCATTTCAATCTCTGCTTTTATGCAGCATCCCAACTCACCTTTACCCTTAAGCAAGCATAAGTTGGTTTTCTAAATTTGAGTCCCTGTTCTGTTCTGTAATTCAGTTCCTGTGTAGCCAAGTTTACATTCCGTGTATTACTGATATCTTATGATGTTTCTTTTTCTGTGTGACTTATTTCAGTTAGAATCATCATACCTGAATCCACTCATTGTGCTGCTACGGGCCTGATGACATAGATTTCACTGCTGAGTGATACTGCATTGTACGTAAGTACCACAAGTTCTTTATCCATTTTTCACTTTCTGTGATATTGAACTTGTACGGTAAACGAGGTTCTTGTAAACAGAGGCGTCCCAAACTTTGGGGTGGCTGTGTCGTTTTGATTTTAATGTCCCTAAGCTATAGGGCCATAAGTGGAAGTGCCCTAGGCTCTGTTGCTTTGTTTTTTAGATGTTTCAGGAAACACCATACACTTCTCCCGAGTGTCTGTTGGCAATTTACATCCCGCCCATCAGCATAACAAGGCTCCCAGTTCTCCATGGCCTGTCCTGCCTTTCTGGATTTTACACTTTTTTCAGATGGCCCTTTTGACCGGGGGGAAGTGAGACTTCATTGTAGTGCAGATTTCCTTTGCAAGCTTGCTTGGTTGGCCAAAAAGGGCGTATGCGTTTTTTCCTGAATATATTCAGGAAAAAACGCATCCGTCCTTTTTGGTCACGTGCATCATTGTGGACGTTCTGCCTCTTTTCCTATGCTTTCAATGCAATTCCAGTGTACCTCCTGAAATCGGTTTCCTGCAATTCTGCTCCGCTTTCAAGTCCTCTTGGCAGCCTTACTTCAGTATATTTTAGGACGATAGTTGTCATTTATAACTCTGCAGGTTTGTGAATTACAGTGCCCCTGAGCTCCTTTCTTCAACTCGCTTTCTTGTGAGCTGGCCGCAACACCGCAGGATGGCTTCAGGCCCTAATCTGGTTCCGGCACGGCACGCCGAGCCTTTGGTTAATTCCTCTTCCTGGTGGGAAATGAGAGTTAAATTTGCCCGTCCAGAGACCTCCAGCTAGTCTCTCATTGGTTCTCGCTATTCCTGTTCATCTTCCCCAGAAATTGCAAACTGGGCCAAACAGGAGGTTAAAGGGACTGACTCTCCAAGTCGGGAGAGTGTTAGTAAAGCGTCTGGAATGTTGCACCCGTGTACCAGGGTACGAAAACTGAGACATATTTGAACACGTCTCCCGTTCACACGGTTGATCATACTCTGGGTTCCACATGCATGTTTTAGCTGAAGGAAGAATACCTTAAACCTGGGTAGTTGAAACCCGTGGAATGGGTACCATGCAATATGACTTCAAAGGGTCTTCATTTGCTCACCGAACCTCTCCAATCCTATCACTGCTGCGTTTATGTCCCTGTACACATGCTTGATTCTCTTTCGGAGACATAGCAATCCATAGGTTTTAAGATACTTAAGAGTCAGGTACATTCTTAGGCGTTTAATATTTGGTGTTGAGTCCATTTCGTTGAGCAAGGAGTAGCTCTTGTCTATTCCATATTTGGCTTAAGGAACTTTATCTGTGCTCATTTCAATCTCTGGTTTTATGCAGCACCCCAACTCACCTTTACCCTTAAGCAAGCATAAGTTGGTTTTCTAAATTTGAGACCCTGTTCTGTTCTGTAATTCAGTTCCTGTGTAGCCAAGTTTACATTCCGTGTATTACTGATATCTTATGATGTTTCTTTTTCTGTGTGACTTATTTCAGTTAGAATCATCGTACCTGAATCCACTCATTGTGCTGCTACGGGCCTGATGACATAGATTTCACTGCTGAGTGATACTGCATTGTACGTAAGTACCACAAGTTCTTTATCCATTTTTCACTTTCTGTGATATTGAACTTGTACGGTAAACGAGGTTCTTGTAAACAGAGGCGTCCCAAACATTGGGGTGGCTGTATCTTTTTTATTTTAATTTCCCTAAGCTATAGGACCATAAGTGGAAGTGCCCTAGGCTCTGTTGCTTTGTTTTTTAGATGTTTCAGGAAACACCATACACTTCTCCCGAGTGTCTGTTGGCAATTTACATCCCGCCCATCAGCATAACAAGGCTCCCAGTTCTCCATGGCCTGTCCTGCCTTTCTGGATTTTACACTTTTTTCAGATGGCCCTTTTGACCGGGGGGAAGTGAGACTTCATTGTAGTGCAGATTTCCTTTGCAAGCTTGCTTGGTTGGCCAAAAAGGGCGTATGCGTTTTTTCCTGAATATATTCAGGAAAAAACGCATACGCCCTTTTTAGCCAAGTGCATCATTGTGGACGTTCTGCCTCTTTTCCTATGCTTTCAATGCAATTCCAGTCTACCTCCTGAAATCGGTTTCCTGCAATTCTGCCCCGCTTTCAAGTCCTCTTGGCAGCCTTACTTCAGTATATTTTTGGACGATAGTTGTCATTTATAACTCTGCAGGTTTGTGAATTACAGTGCCCCTGAGCTCCTTTCTTCAACTCGTTTTCTTGTGAGCTGGCCGCAACACCGCAGGATGGCTTCAGGCCCTAATCTGGTTCCGGCACGGCACGCTGAGCCTTTGGTTATTTCCTCTTCCTGGTGGGAAATGAGAGTTAAATTTGCCCGTCCAGACACCTCCAGCTAGTCTCTCATTGGTTCTCGCTATTCCTGTTCATCTTCCGCAGAAATTGCAAACTGGGCCAAACAGGAGGTTAAAGGGACTGACTCTCCAAGTCGGGAGAGTGTTAGTAAAGCGTCTGGAATGTTGCACCCGAGTACCAGGGTACGAAAACTGAGACATATTTGAACACGTCTCCCGATCACATGGTTGATCATACTCTAGGTTCCACATGCATGTTTTAGCTGAAGGAAGAATACCTTAAACCTGGGTAGTTGAAACCCGTGGAATGGGTACCATGCAATATGACTTCAAAGGGTCTTCATTTGCTCACCGAACCTCTCCAATCCTATCACTGCTGCGTTTACGTCCCTGTACACATGCTTGATTCTCTTTCGGAGACATAGCAATCCATAGGTTTTAAGATACTTAAGAGTCAGGTACATTCTTAGGCGTTTAATATGCGGTGTTGAGTCCATTTCGTTGAACAAGGAGTAGCTCTTGTCTATTCCATATTTGGCTTAAGGAACTTTATCTGTGCTCATTTCAATCTCTGGTTTTATGCAGCACCCCAACTCACCTTTACCCTTAAACAAGCATAAGGTGGTTTTCTAAATTTGAGACCCTGTTCTGTTCTGTAATTCAGTTCCTGTGTAGCCAAGTTTACATTCCGTGTATTACTGATATCTTATGATGTTTCTTTTTCTGTGTGACTTATTTCAGTTAGAATCATCGTACCTGAATCCACTCATTGTGCTGCTACGGGC
Source organism: Globicephala melas (assembly GCF_963455315.2). NCBI lineage: Eukaryota > Metazoa > Chordata > Mammalia > Artiodactyla > Delphinidae > Globicephala > Globicephala melas. Next base: position 533,866 of record NW_027207345.1, read on the forward strand.
CTGATGACATAGATTTCACTGCTGAGTGATACTGCATTGTACGTAAGTACCACAAGTTCTTTATCCATTTTTCACTTTCTGTGATATTGAACTTGTACGGTAAACGAGGTTCTTGTAAACAGACGCGTCCCAAACATTGGGGTGGCTGTATCTTTTTGATTTTAATTTCCCTAAGCTATAGGACCATAAGTGGAAGTGCCCTAGGCTCTGTTGCTTTGTTTTTTAGATGTTTCAGGAAACACCATACACTTCTCCCGAGTGTCTGTTGGCAATTTACATCCCGCCCATCAGCATAACAAGGCTCCCAGTTCTCCATGGCCTGTCCTGCCTTTCTGGATTTTACACTTTTTTCAGATGGCCCTTTTGACCGGGGGGAAGTGAGACTTCATTGTAGTGCAGATTTCCTTTGCAAGCTTGCTTGGTTGGCCAAAAAGGGCGTATGCGTTTTTTCCTGAATATATTCAGGAAAAAACGCATACGCCCTTTTTGGCCAAGTGCATCATTGTGGACGTTCTGCCTCTTTTCCTATGCTTTCAATGCAATTCCAGTCTACCTCCTGAAATCGGTTTCCTGCAATTCTGCCCCGCTTTCAAGTCCTCTTGGCAGCCTTACTTCAGTATATTTTTGGACGATAGTTGTCATTTATAACTCTGCAGGTTTGTGAATTACAGTGCCCCTGAGCTCCTTTCTTCAACTCGCTTTCTTGTGAGCTGGCCGCAACACCGCAGGATGGCTTCAGGCCCTAATCTGGTTCCGGCACGGCATGCTGAGCCTTTGGTTATTTCCTCTTCCTGGTGGGAAATGAGAGTTAAATTTGCCCGTCCAGACACCTCCAGCTAGTCTCTCATTGGTTCTCACTATTCCTGTTCATCTTCCGCAGAAATTGCAAACTGGGCCAAACAGGAGGTTAAAGGGACTGACTCTCCAAGTCGGGAGAGTGTTAGTAAAGCGTCTGGAATGTTGCACCCGAGTACAACGGTACGAAAACTGAGACATATTTGAACACGTCTCCCGATCACATGGTTGATCATACTCTAGGTTCCACATGCATGTTTTAGCTGAAGGAAGAATACCTTAAACCTGGGTAGTTGAAACCCGTGGAATGGGTACCATGCAATATGACTTCAAAGGGTCTTCATTTGCTCACCGAACCTCTCCAATCCTATCACTGCTGCGTTTATGTCCCTGTACACATGCTTGATTCTCTTTCGGAGACATAGCAATCCATAGGTTTTAAGATACTTAAGTGTCAGGTACATTCTTAGGCGTTTAATATGCGGTGTTGAGTCCATTTCGTTGAGCAAGGAGTAGCTCTTGTCTATTCCATATTTGGCTTAAGGAACTTTATCTGTGCTCATTTCAATCTCTGGTTTTATGCAGCATCCCAACTCACCTTTCCCCTTAAACAAGCATAAGTTGGTTTTCTAAATTTGAGACCCTGTTCTGTTCTGTAATTCAGTTCCTGTGTAGCCAAGTTTACATTCCGTGTATTACTGATATCTTATGATGTTTCTTTTTCTGTGTGACTTATTTCAGTTAGAATCATCGTACCTGAATCCACTCATTGTGCTGCTACGGGCCTGATGACATAGATTTCACTGCTGAGTGATACTGCATTGTACGTAAGTACCACAAGTTCTTTATCCATTTTTCACTTTCTGTGATATTGAACTTGTACGGTAAATGAGGTTCTTGTAAACAGAGGCGTCCCAAACATTGGGGTGGCTGTATCTTTTTGATTTTAATTTCCCTAAGCTATAGGACCATAAGTGGAAGTGCCCTAGGCTCTGTTGCTTTGTTTTTTAGATGTTTCAGGAAACACCATACACTTCTCCCGAGTGTCTGTTGGCAATTTACATCCCGCCCATCAGCATAACAAGGCTCCCAGTTCTCCATGGCCTGTCCTGCCTTTCTGGATTTTACACTTTTTTCAGATGACCCTTTTGACCGGGGGGAAGTGAGACTTCATTGTAGTGCAGATTTCCTTTGCAAGCTTGCTTGGTTGGCCAAAAAGGGCGTATGCGTTTTTTCCTGAATATATTCAGGAAAAAACGCATACGCCCTTTTTGGCCAAGTGCATCATTGTGGACGTTCTGCCTCTTTTCCTATGCTTTCAATGCAATTCCAGTCTACCTCCTGAAATCGGTTTCCTGCAATTCTGCCCCGCTTTCAAGTCCTCTTGGCAGCCTTACTTCAGTATATTTTTGGACGATAGTTGTCATTTATAACTCTGCATGTTTGTGAATTACAGTGCCCCTGAGCTCCTTTCTTCAACTCGTTTTCTTGTGAGCTGGCCGCAACACCGCAGGATGGCTTCAGGCCCTAATCTGGTTCCGGCACGGCACGCTGAGCCTTTGGTTATTTCCTCTTCCTGGTGGGAAATGAGAGTTAAATTTGCCCGTCCAGACACCTCCAGCTAGTCTCTCATTGGTTCTCGCTATTCCTGTTCATCTTCCGCAGAAATTGCAAACTGGGCCAAACAGGAGGTTAAAGGGACTGACTCTCCAAGTCGGGAGAGTGTTAGTAAAGCGTCTGGAATGTTGCACCCGAGTACCAGGGTACGAAAACTGAGACATATTTGAACACGTCTCCCGATCACATGGTTGATCATACTCTAGGTTCCACATGCATGTTTTAGCTGAAGGAGGAATACCTTAAACCTGGGTAGTTGAAACCCGTGGAATGGGTACCATGCAATATGACTTCAAAGGGTCTTCATTTGCTCACCGAACCTCTCCAATCCTATCACTGCTTTGTTTATATCCCTGTACACATGCTTGATTCTCTTTCGGAGACATAGCAATCCATAGGTTTTAAGATACTTAAGAGTCAGGTACATTCTTAGGCGTTTAATATGCGGTGTTGAGTCCATTTCGTTGAGAAAGGAGTAGCTCTTGTCTATTCCATATTTGGCTTAAGGAACTTTATCTGTGCTCATTTCAATCTCTGGTTTTATGCAGCACCCCAACTCACCTTTACCCTTAAACAAGCATAAGTTGGTTTTCTAAATTTGAGACCCTGTTCTGTTCTGTAATTCAGTTCCTGTGTAGCCAAGTTTACATTCCGTGTATTACTGATATCTTATGATGTTTCTTTTTCTGTGTGACTTATTTCAGTTAGAATCATCGTACCTGAATCCACTCATTGTGCTGCTACGGGCCTGATGACATAGATTTCACTGCTGAGTGATACTGCATTGTACGTAAGTACCACAAGTTCTTTATCCATTTTTCACTTTCTGTGATATTGAACTTGTACGGTAAACGAGGTTCTTGTAAACAGAGGCGTCCCAAACATTGGGGTGGCTGTATCTTTTGGATTTTAATTTCCCTAAGCTATAGGACCATAAGTGGAAGTGCCCTAGGCTCTGTTGCTTTGTTTTTTAGATGTTTCAGGAAACACCATACACTTCTCCCGAGTGTCTGTTGGCAATTTACATCCCGCCCATCATCATAACAAGGCTCCCAGTTCTCCATGGCCTGTTCTGCCTTTCTGCATTTTACACTTTTTTCAGATGGCCCTTTTGACCGGGGGGAAGTGAGACTTCATTGTAGTGCAGATTTCCTTTGCAAGTTTGCTTGGTTGGCCAAAAAGGGCGTATGCGTTTCTTCCTGAATATATTCAGGAAAAAACGCATACGCCCTTTTCGGCCAAGTGCATCATTGTGGACGTTCTGCCTCTTTTCCTATGCTTTCAATGCAATTCCAGTCTACCTCCTGAAATCGGTTTCCTGCAATTCTGCCCCGCTTTCAAGTCCTCTTGGCAGCCTTACTTCAGTATATTTTTGGACGATAGCTGTCATTTATAACTCTGCAGGTTTGTGAATTACAGTGCCCCTGAGCCCCTTTCTTCAACTCGCTTTCTTGTGACCTGGCCTCAACACCGCAGGATGGCTTCAGGCCCTAATCTTGTTCCGGCATGGCACGCTGAGCCTTTGGTTATTTCCTCTTCCTGGTGGGAAATGAGAGTTAAATTTGCCCGTCCAGACACCTCCAGCTAGTCTCTCATTGGTTCTCGCTATTCCTGTTCATCTTCCGCAGAAATTGCAAACTGGGCCAAACAGGAGGTTAAAGGGACTGACTCTCCAAGTCGGGAGAGTGTTAGTAAAGCGTCTGGAATGTTGCACCCGAGTACCAGGGTACGAAAACTGAGACATATTTGAACACGTCTCCCGATCACATGGTTGATCATACTCTAGGTTCCACATGCATGTTTTAGCTGAAGGAAGAATACCTTAAACCTGGGTAGTTGAAACCCGTGGAATGGGTACCATGCAATATGACTTCAAAGGGTCTTCATTTGCTCACCGAACCTCTCCAATCCTATCACTGCTGCGTTTATGTCCCTGTACACATGCTTGATTCTCTTTCGGAGACATAGCAATCCATAAGTTTTAAGATACTTAAGAGTCAGGTACATTCTTAGGCGTTTAATATGCGGTGTTGAGTCCATTTCGTTGAGCAAGGAGTAGCTCTTGTCTATTCCATATTTGGCTTAAGGAACTTTATCTGTGCTCATTTCAATCTCTGGTTTTATGCAGCACCCCAACTCACCTTTACCCTTAAACAAGCATAAGTTGGTTTTCTAAATTTGAGACCCTGTTCTGTTCTGTAATTCAGTTCCTGTGTAGCCAAGTTTACATTCCGTGTATTACTGATATCTTATGATGTTTCTTTTTCTGTGTGACTTATTTCAGTTAGAATCATCGTACCTGAATCCACTCATTGTGCTGCTACGGGCCTGATGACATAGATTTCACTGCTGAGTGATACTGCATTGTACGTAAGTACCACAAGTTCTTTATCCATTTTTCACTTTCTGTGATATTGAACTTGTACGGTAAACGAGGTTCTTGTAAACAGAGGCGTCCCAAACTTTGGGGTGGCTGTGTCGTTTTGATTTTAATTTCCCTAAGCTATAGGACCATAAGTGGAAGTGCCCTAGGCTCTGTTGCTTTGTTTTTCAGATGTTTCAGGAAACACCATACACTTCTCCCGAGTGTCTGTTGGCAATTTACATCCCGCCCATCAGCATAACAAGGCTCCCAGTTCTCCATGGCCTGTCCTGCCTTTCTGGATTTTACACTTTTTTCAGATGGCCCTTTTGACTGGGGGGAAGTGAGACTTCATTGTAGTGCAGATTTCCTTTGCAAGTTTGCTTGGTTGGCCAAAAAGGGCGTATGCGTTTTTTCCTGAATATATTCAGGAAAAAACGCATACGTCCTTTTTGGCCAAGTGCATCATTGTGAACGTTCTGCCTCTTTTCCTATGCTTTCAATGCAATTCCAGTGTACCTCCTGAAATCGGTTTCCTGCAATTCTGCCCCGCTTTCAAGTCCTCTTGGCAGCCTTACTTCAGTATATTTTTGGACGATAATTGTCATTTATAACTCTGCAGGTTTGTGAATTACAGTGCCCCTGAGCTCCTTTCTTCAACTCACTTTCTTGTGAGCTGGCCGCAACACCGCAAGATGGCTTCAGGCCCTAATCTGGTTCCGGCACGGCACGCCGAGCCTTTGGTTAATTCCTCTTCCTGGTGGGAAATGAGAGTTAAATTTGCCCGTCCAGAGACCTCCAGCTAGTCTCTCATTGGTTCTCGCTATTCCTGTTCATCTTCCGCAGAAATTGCAAACTGGGCCAAACAGGAGGTTAAAGGGACTGACTCTCCAAGTCGGGAGAGTGTTAGTAAAGCGTCTGGAATGTTGCACCCGTGTACCAGGGTAAGAAAACTGAGACATATTTGAACAGGTCTCCCGATCACACGGTTGATCATACTCTGGGTTCCACATGCATGTTTTAGCTGAAGGAAGAATACCTTAAACGTGGGTAGTTGAAACCCGTGGAATGGGTACCATGCAATATGACTTCAAAGGGTCTTCATTTGCTCACCGAACCTCTCCAATCCTATCACTGCTGCGTTTATGCCCCTGTACACACGCTTGATTCTCTTTTGGAGACATAGCAATCCATAGGTTTTAAGATACTTACTAGTAAGGTACATTCTTAGGCGTTTAATATGGGGTGTTGAGTCCATTTCGTTGAGCAAGGAGTAGCTCTTTTCTATTCCATATTTGGCTTAAGGAACTTTATCTGTGCTCATTTCAATCTCTGGTTTTATGCAGCACCCCAACTCACCTTTCCCCTTAAGCAAGCATAAGTTGGTTTTCTAAATTTGAGACCCTGTTGTGTTTTGGAATTCAGTTCCTGTGTAGCCAAGTTTACATTCCGTGTATTAGTGATATCTTATGATGTTTCTTTTTCTGTGTGACTTATTTCAGTTAGAATCATCATACCTGAATCCACTCATTATGCTGCTACGGGCCTGATGACATAGATTTCATTGCTGAGTGATACTGCATTGTACGTAAGTACCACAAGTTCTTTATCCATTTTTCACTTTCTGTGATATTGAACTTGTACGGTAAACGAGGTTCTTGTAAACAGAGGCGTCCCAAACTTTGGGGTAGCTGTGTCTTTTTGATTTTAATTTCCCTAAGCTATAGGACCATAAGTGAAAGTGCCCTAGGCTCTGTTGCTTTGTTTCTTAGATGTTTCAGGAAACACCATACACTTCTCCCAAGTGTCTGTTGGCAATTTACATCCCGCCCATCAGCATAACAAGGCTCCCAGTTCTCCATGGCCTGTCCTGCCTTTCTGGATTTTACACCTTTTTCAGATGGCCCTTTTGACCGGGGGGAAGTGAGACTTCATTGTAGTGCAGATTTCCTTTGCAAGTTTGCTTGGTTGGCCAAAAAGGGCGTATGCGTTTTTTCCTGAATATATTCAGGAAAAAACGCATACGCCCTTTTTGGCCAAGTGCATCATTGTGGACGTTCTGCCTCTTTTCCTATGCTTTCAATGCAATTCCAGTCTACCTCCTGAAATCGGTTTCCTGCAATTCTGCCCCGCTTTCAAGTCCTCTTGGCAGCCTTACTTCAGTATATTTTTGGACGATAGCTGTCATTTATAACTCTGCAGGTTTGTGAATTACAGTGCCCCTGAGCTCCTTTCTTCAACTTGCTTTCTTGTGAGCTGGCCGCAACACCGCAGGATAGCTTCAGGCCCTATTCTGGTTCCGGCACGGCACGCTGAGCCTTTGGTTATTTCCTCTTCCTGGTGGGAAATGAGAGTTAAATTTGCCCGTCCAGACACCTCCAGCTAGTCTCTCATTGGTTCTCGCTATTCCTGTTTATCTTCCGCAGAAATTGCAAACTGGGCCAAACAGGAGGTTAAAGGCGCTGACTCTCCAAGTGGGGAGAGTGTTAGTAAAGCGTCTGGAATGTTGCACCCGAGTACCAGGGGAGGAAAACTGAGACATATTTGAACACGTCTCCCGTTCACACGATTGATCATACTCTGGGTTCCACATGCATGTTTTAGCTGAAGGAAGAATACCTTAAACCTGGAGAGTTGAGACCCGTGGAATGGGTACCATGCAATATGACTTCAAAGGGTCTTCATTTGCTCACCGAACCTCTCCAATCCTATCACTGCTGCGTTTATGTCCCTGTACACATGCTTGATTCTCTTTCGGAGACATAGCAATCCATAGGTTTTAAGATACTTAAGAGTCAGGTACATTCTTAGGCGTTTAATATGTGGTGTTGAGTCCATTTCGTTGAGCAAGGAGTAGCTCTTGTCTATTCCATATTTGGCTTAAGGAACTTTATCTGTGCTCATTTCAATCTCTGGTTTTATGCAGCACCCCAACTCACCTTTACCCTTAAACAAGCATAAGTTGGTTTTCTAAATTTGAGACCCTGTTCTGTTCTGTAATTCAGTTCCTGTGTAGCCAAGTTTACATTCCGTGTATTACTGATATCTTATGATGTTTCTTTTTCTGTGTGACTTATTTCAGTTAGAATCATCGTACCTGAATCCACTCATTGTGCTGCTACGGGCCTGATGACATAGATTTCACTGCTGAGTGATACTGCATTGTACGTAAGTACCACAAGTTCTTTATCCATTTTTCACTTTCTGTGATATTGAACTTGTACGGTAAACGAGGTTCTTGTAAACAGAGGCGTCCCAAACATTGGGGTGGCTGTATCTTTTTGATTTTAATTTCCCTAAGCTATAGGACCATAAGTGGAAGTGCCCTAGGCTCTGTTGCTTTGTTTTTTAGATGTTTCAGGAAACACCATACACTTCTCCCGAGTGTCTGTTGGCAATTTACATCCCGCCCATCATCATAACAAGGCTCCCAGTTCTCCATGGCCTGTCCTGCCTTTCTGCATTTTACACTTTTTTCAGATGGCCCTTTTGACCGGGGGGAAGTGAGACTTCATTGTAGTGCAGATTTCCTTTGCAAGTTTGCTTGGTTGGCCAAAAAGTGCGTATGCGTTTCTTCCTGAATATATTCAGGAAAAAACGCATACGCCCTTTTCGGCCAAGTGCATCATTGTGGACGTTCTGCCTCTTTTCCTATGCTTTTAATGCAATTCCAGTCTACCTCCTGAAATCGGTTTCCTGCAATTCTGCCCCGCTTTCAAGTCCTCTTGGCAGCCTTACTTCAGTATATTTTTGGACGATAGTTGTCATTTATAACTCTGCAGGTTTGTGAATTACAGTGCCCCTGAGCCCCTTTCTTCAACTCGCTTTCTTGTGACCTGGCCTCAACACCGCAGGATGGCTTCAGGCCCTAATCTTGTTCCGGCATGGCACGCTGAGCCTTTGGTTATTTCCTCTTCCTGGTGGGAAATGAGAGTTAAATTTGCCCGTCCAGACACCTCCAGCTAGTCTCTCATTGGTTCTCGCTATTCCTGTTCATCTTCCGCAGAAATTGCAAACTGGGCTAAACAGGAGGTTAAAGGGACTGACTCTCCAAGTCGGGAGAGTGTTAGTAAAGCGTCTGGAATGTTGCACCCGAGTACCAGGGTACGAAAACTGAGACATATTTGAACACGTCTCCCGATCACATGGTTGATCATACTCTAGGTTCCACATGCATGTTTTAGCTGAAGGAAGAATACCTTAAACCTGGGTAGTTGAAACCCGTGGAATGGGTACCATGCAATATGACTTCAAAGGGTCTTCATTTGCTCACCGAACCTCTCCAATCCTATCACTGCTGCGTTTATGTCCCTGTACACATGCTTGATTCTCTTTCGGAGACATAGCAATCCATAAGTTTTAAGATACTTAAGAGTCAGGTACATTCTTAGGCGTTTAATATGCGGTGTTGAGTCCATTTCGTTGAGCAAGGAGTAGCTCTTGTCTATTCCATATTTGGCTTAAGGAACTTTATCTGTGCTCATTTCAATCTCTGGTTTTATGCAGCACCCCAACTCACCTTTACCCTTAAAGAAGCATAAGTTGGTTTTCTAAATTTGAGACCCTGTTCTGTTCTGTAATTCAGTTCCTGTGTAGCCAAGTTTACATTCCGTGTATTACTGATATCTTATGATGTTTCTTTTTCTGTGTGACTTATTTCAGTTAGAATCATCGTACCTGAATCCACTCATTGTGCTGCTACGGGCCTGATGACATAGATTTCACTGCTGAGTGATACTGCATTGTACGTAAGTACCACAAGTTCTTTATCCATTTTTCACTTTCTCTGATATTGAACTTGTACGGTAAACGAGGTTCTTGTAAACAGAGGCGTCCCAAACTTTGGGGTGGCTGTGTCGTTTTGATTTTAATTTCCCTAAGCTATAGGGCCATAAGTGGAAGTGCCCTAGGCTCTGTTGCTTTGTTTTTCAGATGTTTCAGGAAACACCATACACTTCTCCCGAGTGGCTGTTGGCAATTTACATCCCGCCCATCAGCATAACAAGGCTCCCAGTTCTCCATGGCCTGTCCTGCCTTTCTGGATTTTACACTTTTTTCAGATGGCCCTTTTGACTGGGGGGAAGTGAGACTTCATTGTAGTGCAGATTTCCTTTGCAAGTTTGCTTGGTTGGCCAAAAAGGGCGTATGCGTTTTTTCCTGAATATATTCAGGAAAAAACGCATACGTCCTTTTTGGCCAAGTGCATCATTGTGAACGTTCTGCCTCTTTTCCTATGCTTTCAATGCAATTCCAGTGTACCTCCTGAAATCGGTTTCCTGCAATTCTGCCCCGCTTTCAAGTCCTCTTGGCAGCCTTACTTCAGTATATTTTTGGACGATAATTGTCATTTATAACTCTGCAGGTTTGTGAATTACAGTGCCCCTGAGCTCCTTTCTTCAACTCGCTTTCTTGTGAGCTGGCCGCAACACCGCAGGATGGCTTCAGGCCCTAATCTGGTTCCGGCACGGCACGCCGAGCCTTTGGTTAATTCCTCTTCCTGGTGGGAAATGAGAGTTAAATTTGCCCATCCAGAGACCTCCAGCTAGTCTCTCATTGGTTCTCGCTATTCCTGTTCATCTTCCGCAGAAATTGCAAACTGGGCCAAACAGGAGGTTAAAGGGACTGACTCTCCAAGTCGGGAGAGTGTTAGTAAAGCGTCTGGAATGTTGCACCCGTGTACCAGGGTACGAAAACTGAGACATATTTGAACAGGTCTCCCGATCACACGGTTGATCATACTCTGGGTTCCACATGCATGTTTTAGCTGAAGGAAGAATACCTTAAACGTGGGTAGTTGAAACCCGTGGAATGGGTACCATGCAATATGACTTCAAAGGGTCTTCATTTGCTCACCGAACCTCTCCAATCCTATCACTGCTGCGTTTATGCCCCTGTACACACGCTTGATTCTCTTTTGGAGACATAGCAATCCATAGGTTTTAAGATACTTACTAGTAAGGTACATTCTTAGGCGTTTAATATGGGGTGTTGAGTCCATTTCGTTGAGCAAGGAGTAGCTCTTTTCTATTCCATATTTGGCTTAAGGAACTTTATCTGTGCTCATTTCAATCTCTGGTTTTATGCAGCACCCCAACTCACCTTTCCCCTTAAGCAAGCATAAGTTGGTTTTCTAAATTTGAGACCCTGTTGTGTTTTGGAATTCAGTTCCTGTGTAGCCAAGTTTATATTCCGTGTATTAGTGATATCTTATGATGTTTCTTTTTCTGTGTGACTTATTTCAGTTAGAATCATCATACCTGAATCCACTCATTATGCTGCTACGGGCCTGATGACATAGATTTCATTGCTGAGTGATACTGCATTGTACGTAAGTACCACAAGTTCTTTATCCATTTTTCACTTTCTGTGATATTGAACTTGTACGGTAAACGAGGTTCTTGTAAACAGAGGCGTCCCAAACATTGGGGTGGCTGTATCTTTTTGATTTTAATTTCCCTAAGCTATAGGACCATAAGTGGAAGTGCCCTAGGCTCTGTTGCTTTGTTTTTTAGATGTTTCAGGAAACACCATACACTTCTCCCGAGTGTCTGTTGGCAATTGACATCCCGCCCATCAGCATAACAAAGCTCCCAGTTCTCCATGGCCTGTTCTGCGTTTCTTGATTTTACACTTTTTTCAGATTGCCCTTTTGACCGGGGGGAAGTGAGACTTCATTGTAGTGCAGATTTCCTTTGCAAGCTTGCTTGGTTGGCCAAAAAGGGCGTATGCGTTTTTTCCTGAATATATTCAGGAAAAAACGCATACGCCCTTTTTGGCCAAGTGCATCATTGTGGACGTTCTGCCTCTTTTCCTATGCTTTCAATGCAATTCCAGTCTACCTCCTGAAATCGGTTTCCTGCAATTCTGCCCCGCTTTCAAGTCCTCTTGGCAGCCTTACTTCAGTATATTTTTGGACGATAGTTGTCATTTATAACTCTGCAGGTTTGTGAATTACAGTGCCCCTGAGCTCCTTTCTTCAACTCGTTTTCTTGTGAGCTGGCCGCAACACCGCAGGATGGCTTCAGGCCCTAATCTGGTTCCGGCACGGCACGCTGAGCCTTTGGTTATTTCCTCTTCCTGGTGGGAAATGAGAGTTAAATTTGCCCGTCCAGACACCTCCAGCTAGTCTCTCATTGGTTCTCGCTATTCCTGTTCATCTTCCGCAGAAATTGCAAACTGGGCCAAACAGGAGGTTAAAGGGACTGACTCTCCAAGTCGGGAGAGTGTTAGTAAAGCGTCTGGAATGTTGCACCCGAGTACCAGGGTACGAAAACTGAGACATATTTGAACACGTCTCCCGATCACATGGTTGATCATACTCTAGGTTCCACATGCATGTTTTAGCTGAAGGAGGAATACCTTAAACCTGGGTAGTTGAAACCCGTGGAATGGGTACCATGCAATATGACTTCAAAGGGTCTTCATTTGCTCACCGAACCTCTCCAATCCTATCACTGCTTTGTTTATGTCCCTGTACACATGCTTGATTCTCTTTCGGAGACATAGCAATCCATAGGTTTTAAGATACTTAAGAGTCAGGTACATTCTTAGGCGTTTAATATGCGGTGTTGAGTCCATTTCGTTGAGCAAGGAGTAGCTCTTGTCTATTCCATATTTGGCTTAAGGAACTTTATCTGTGCTCATTTCAATCTCTGGTTTTATGCAGCACCCCAACTCACCTTTACCCTTAAACAAGCATAAGTTGGTTTTCTAAATTTGAGACCCTGTTCTGTTCTGTAATTCAGTTCCTGTGTAGCCAAGTTTACATTCCGTGTATTACTGATATCTTATGATGTTTCTTTTTCTGTGTGACTTATTTCAGTTAGAATCATCGTACCTGAATCCACTCATTGTGCTGCTACGGGCCTGATGACATAGATTTCACTGCTGAGTGATACTGCATTGTACGTAAGTACCACAAGTTCTTTATCCATTTTTCACTTTCTGTGATATTGAACTTGTACGGTAAACGAGGTTCTTGTAAACAGAGGCGTCCCAAACATTGGGGTGGCTGTATCTTTTGGATTTTAATTTCCCTAAGCTATAGGACCATAAGTGGAAGTGCCCTAGGCTCTGTTGCTTTGTTTTTTAGATGTTTCAGGAAACACCATACACTTCTCCCGAGTGTCTGTTGGCAATTTACATCCCGCCCATCATCATAACAAGGCTCCCAGTTCTCCATGGCCTGTCCTGCCTTTCTGCATTTTACACTTTTTTCAGATGGCCCTTTTGACCGGGGGGAAGTGAGACTTCATTGTAGTGCAGATTTCCTTTGCAAGTTTGCTTGGTTGGCCAAAAAGTGCGTATGCGTTTCTTCCTGAATATATTCAGGAAAAAACGCATACGCCCTTTTCGGCCAAGTGCATCATTGTGGACGTTCTGCCTCTTTTCCTATGCTTTTAATGCAATTCCAGTCTACCTCCTGAAATCGGTTTCCTGCAATTCTGCCCCGCTTTCAAGTCCTCTTGGCAGCCTTACTTCAGTATATTTTTGGACGATAGCTGTCATTTATAACTCTGCAGGTTTGTGAATTACAGTGCCCCTGAGCCCCTTTCTTCAACTCGCTTTCTTGTGACCTGGCCTCAACACCGCAGGATGGCTTCAGGCCCTAATCTTGTTCCGGCATGGCACGCTGAGCCTTTGGTTATTTCCTCTTCCTGGTGGGAAATGAGAGTTAAATTTGCCCGTCCAGACACCTCCAGCTAGTCTCTCATTGGTTCTCGCTATTCCTGTTCATCTTCCGCAGAAATTGCAAACTGGGCTAAACAGGAGGTTAAAGGGACTGACTCTCCAAGTCGGGAGAGTGTTAGTAAAGCGTCTGGAATGTTGCACCCGAGTACCAGGGTACGAAAACTGAGACATATTTGAACACGTCTCCCGATCACATGGTTGATCATACTCTAGGTTCCACATGCATGTTTTAGCTGAAGGAAGAATACCTTAAACCTGGGTAGTTGAAACCCGTGGAATGGGTACCATGCAATATGACTTCAAAGGGTCTTCATTTGCTCACCGAACCTCTCCAATCCTATCACTGCTGCGTTTATGTCCCTGTACACATGCTTGATTCTCTTTCGGAGACATAGCAATCCATAAGTTTTAAGATACTTAAGAGTCAGGTACATTCTTAGGCGTTTAATATGCGGTGTTGAGTCCATTTCGTTGAGCAAGGAGTAGCTCTTGTCTATTCCATATTTGGCTTAAGGAACTTTATCTGTGCTCATTTCAATCTCTGGTTTTATGCAGCACCCCAACTCACCTTTACCCTTAAAGAAGCATAAGTTGGTTTTCTAAATTTGAGACCCTGTTCTGTTCTGTAATTCAGTTCCTGTGTAGCCAAGTTTACATTCCGTGTATTACTGATATCTTATGATGTTTCTTTTTCTGTGTGACTTATTTCAGTTAGAATCATCGTACCTGAATCCACTCATTGTGCTGCTACGGGCCTGATGACATAGATTTCACTGCTGAGTGATACTGCATTGTACGTAAGTACCACAAGTTCTTTATCCATTTTTCACTTTCTGTGATATTGAACTTGTACGGTAAACGAGGTTCTTGTAAACAGAGGCGTCCCAAACTTTGGGGTGGCTGTGTCGTTTTGATTTTAATTTCCCTAAGCTATAGGGCCATAAGTGGAAGTGCCCTAGGCTCTGTTGCTTTGTTTTTCAGATGTTTCAGGAAACACCATACACTTCTCCCGAGTGGCTGTTGGCAATTTACATCCCGCCCATCAGCATAACAAGGCTCCCAGTTCTCCATGGCCTGTCCTGCCTTTCTGGATTTTACACTTTTTTCAGATGGCCCTTTTGACTGGGGGGAAGTGAGACTTCATTGTAGTGCAGATTTCCTTTGCAAGTTTGCTTGGTTGGCCAAAAAGGGCGTATGCGTTTTTTCCTGAATATATTCAGGAAAAAACGCATACGTCCTTTTTGGCCAAGTGCATCATTGTGAACGTTCTGCCTCTTTTCCTATGCTTTCAATGCAATTCCAGTGTACCTCCTGAAATCGGTTTCCTGCAATTCTGCCCCGCTTTCAAGTCCTCTTGGCAGCCTTAGTTCAGTATATTTTTGGACGATAATTGTCATTTATAACTCTGCAGGTTTGTGAATTACAGTGCCCCTGAGCTCCTTTCTTCAACTCGCTTTCTTGTGAGCTGGCCGCAACACCGCAGGATGGCTTCAGGCCCTAATCTGGTTCCGGCACGGCACGCCGAGCCTTTGGTTAATTCCTCTTCCTGGTGGGAAATGAGAGTTAAATTTGCCCGTCCAGAGACCTCCAGCTAGTCTCTCATTGGTTCTCGCTATTCCTGTTCATCTTCCGCAGAAATTGCAAACTGGGCCAAACAGGAGGTTAAACGGACTGACTCTCCAAGTCGGGAGAGTGTTAGTAAAGCGTCTGGAATGTTGCACCCGTGTACCAGGGTACGAAAACTGAGACATATTTGAACAGGTCTCCCGATCACATCGTTGATCATACTCTGGGTTCCACATGCATGTTTTAGCTGAAGGAAGAATACCTTAAACCTGGGTAGTTGAAACCCGTGGAATGGGTACCATGCAATATGACTTCAAAGGGTCTTCATTTGCTCACCGAACCTCTCCAATCCTATCACTGCTGCGTTTATGCCCCTGTACACACGCTTGATTCTCTTTTGGAGACATAGCAATCCATAGGTTTTAAGATACTTACTAGTAAGGTACATTCTTAGGCGTTTAATATGGGGTGTTGAGTCCATTTCGTTGAGCAAGGAGTAGCTCTTTTCTATTCCATATTTGGCTTAAGGAACTTTATCTGTGCTCATTTCAATCTCTGGTTTTATGCAGCACCCCAACTCACCTTTCCCCTTAAGCAAGCATAAGTTGGTTTTCTAAATTTGAGACCCTGTTGTGTTTTGGAATTCAGTTCCTGTGTAGCCAAGTTTACATTCCGTGTATTAGTGATATCTTATGATGTTTCTTTTTCTGTGTGACTTATTTCAGTTAGAATCATCATACCTGAATCCACTCATTATGCTGCTACGGGCCTGATGACATAGATTTCATTGCTGAGTGATACTGCATTGTACGTAAGTACCACAAGTTCTTTATCCATTTTTCACTTTCTGTGATATTGAACTTGTACGGTAAACGAGGTTCTTGTAAACAGAGGCGTCCCAAACTTTGGGGTAGCTGTGTCTTTTTGATTTTAATTTCCCTAAGCTATAGGACCATAAGTGAAAGTGCCCTAGGCTCTGTTGCTTTGTTTCTTAGATGTTTCAGGAAACACCATACACTTCTCCCAAGTGTCTGTTGGCAATTTACATCCCGCCCATCAGCATAACAAGGCTCCCAGTTCTCCATGGCCTGTCCTGCCTTTCTGGATTTTACACCTTTTTCAGATGGCCCTTTTGACCGGGGGGAAGTGAGACTTCATTGTAGTGCAGATTTCCTTTGCAAGTTTGCTTGGTTGGCCAAAAAGGGCGTATGCGTTTTTTCCTGAATATATTCAGGAAAAAACGCATACGCCCTTTTTGGCCAAGTGCATCATTGTGGACGTTCTGCCTCTTTTCCTATGCTTTCAATGCAATTCCAGTCTACCTCCTGAAATCGGTTTCCTGCAATTCTGCCCCGCTTTCAAGTCCTCTTGGCAGCCTTACTTCAGTATATTTTTGGACGATAGCTGTCATTTATAACTCTGCAGTTTTGTGAATTACAGTGCCCCTGAGCTCCTTTCTTCAACTTGCTTTCTTGTGAGCTGGCCGCAACACCGCAGGATGGCTTCAGGCCCTATTCTGGTTCCGCCACGGCACGCTGAGCCTTTGGTTATTTCCTCTTCCAGGTGGGAAATGAGAGTTAAATTTGCCCGTCCAGACACCTCCAGCTAGTCTCTCATTGGTTCTCGCTATTCCTGTTCATCTTCCGCAGAAATTGCAAACTGGGCCAAACAGGAGGTTAAAGGCGCTGACTCTCCAAGTGGGGAGAGTGTTAGTAAAGCGTCTGGAATGTTGCACCCGAGTACCAGGGGAGGAAAACTGAGACATATTTGAACACGTCTCCCGTTCACACGATTGATCATACTCTGGGTTCCACATGCATGTTTTAGCTGAAGGAAGAATACCTTAAACCTGGAGAGTTGAGACCCGTGGAATGGGTACCATGCAATATGACTTCAAAGGGTCTTCATTTGCTCACCGAACCTCTCCAATCCTATCACTGCTGCGTTTATGTCCCTGTACACATGCTTGATTCTCTTTCGGAGACATAGCAATCCATAGGTTTTAAGATACTTAAGAGTCAGGTACATTCTTAGGCGTTTAATATGTGGTGTTGAGTCCATTTCGTTGAGCAAGGAGTAGCTCTTGTCTATTCCATATTTGGCTTAAGGAACTTTATCTGTGCTCATTTCAATCTCTGGTTTTATGCAGCACCCCAACTCACCTTTACCCTTAAGCAAGCATAAGTTGGTTTTCTAAATTTGAGACCCTGTTCTGTTCTGTAATTCAGTTCCTGTGTAGCCAAGTTTACATTCCGTGTATTACTGATATCTTATGATGTTTCTTTTTCTGTGTGACTTATTTCAGTTAGAATCATCGTACCTGAATCCACTCATTGTGCTGCTACGGGCCTGATGACTTAGATTTCACTGCTGAGTGATACTGCATTGTACGTAAGTACCACAAGTTCTTTATCCATTTTTCACTTTCTGTGATATTGAACTTGTACGGTAAACGAGGTTCTTGTAAACAGAGGCGTCCCAAACATTGGGGTGGCTGTATCTTTTTGATTTTAATTTCCCTAAGCTATAGGACCATAAGTGGAAGTGCCCTAGGCTCTGTTGCTTTGTTTTTTAGATGTTTCAGGAAACACCATACACTTCTCCCGAGTGTCTGTTGGCAATTGACATCCCGCCCATCAGCATAACAAAGCTCCCAGTTCTCCATGGCCTGTTCTGCGTTTCTTGATTTTACACTTTTTTCAGATGGCCCTTTTGACCGGGGGGAAGTGAGACTTCATTGTAGTGCAGATTTCCTTTGCAAGCTTGCTTGGTTGGCCAAAAAGGGCGTATGCGTTTTTTCCTGAATATATTCAGGAAAAAACGCATACGCCCTTTTTGGCCAAGTGCATCATTGTGGACGTTCTGCCTCTTTTCCTATGCTTTCAATGCAATTCCAGTCTACCTCCTGAAATCGGTTTCCTGCAATTCTGCCCCGCTTTCAAGTCCTCTTGGCAGCCTTACTTCAGTATATTTTTGGACGATAGTTGTCATTTATAACTCTGCAGGTTTGTGAATTACAGTGCCCCTGAGCTCCTTTCTTCAACTCGTTTTCTTGTGAGCTGGCCGCAACACCGCAGGATGGCTTCAGGCCCTAATCTGGTTCCGGCACGGCACGCTGAGCCTTTGGTTATTTCCTCTTCCTGGTGGGAAATGAGAGTTAAATTTGCCCGTCCAGACACCTCCAGCTAGTCTCTCATTGGTTCTCGCTATTCCTGTTCATCTTCCGCAGAAATTGCAAACTGGGCCAAACAGGAGGTTAAAGGGACTGACTCTCCAAGTCGGGAGAGTGTTAGTAAAGCGTCTGGAATGTTGCACCCGAGTACCAGGGTACGAAAACTGAGACATATTTGAACACGTCTCCCGATCACATGGTTGATCATACTCTAGGTTCCACATGCATGTTTTAGCTGAAGGAGGAATACCTTAAACCTGGGTAGTTGAAACCCGTGGAATGGGTACCATGCAATATGACTTCAAAGGGTCTTCATTTGCTCACCGAACCTCTCCAATCCTATCACTGCTTTGTTTATGTCCCTGTACACATGCTTGATTCTCTTTCGGAGACATAGCAATCCATAGGTTTTAAGATACTTAAGAGTCAGGTACATTCTTAGGCGTTTAATATGCGGTGTTGAGTCCATTTCGTTGAGCAAGGAGTAGCTCTTGTCTATTCCATATTTGGTTTAAGGAACTTTATCTGTGCTCATTTCAATCTCTGGTTTTATGCAGCACCCCAACTCACCTTTACCCTTAAACAAGCATAAGTTGGTTTTCTAAATTTGAGACCCTGTTCTGTTCTGTAATTCAGTTCCTGTGTAGCCAAGTTTACATTCCGTGTATTACTGATATCTTATGATGTTTCTTTTTCTGTGTGACTTATTTCAGTTAGAATCATCGTACCTGAATCCACTCATTGTGCTGCTACGGGCCTGATGACATAGATTTCACTGCTGAGTGATACTGCATTGTACGTAAGTACCACAAGTTCTTTATCCATTTTTCACTTTCTGTGATATTGAACTTGTACGGTAAACGAGGTTCTTGTAAACAGAGGCGTCCCAAACATTGGGGTGGCTGTATCTTTTTGATTTTAATTTCCCTAAGCTATAGGACCATAAGTGGAAGTGCCCTAGGCTCTGTTGCTTTGTTTTTTAGATGTTTCAGGAAACACCATACACTTCTCCCGAGTGTCTGTTGGCAATTTACATCCCGCCCATCATCATAACAAGGCTCCCAGTTCTCCATGGCCTGTCCTGCCTTTCTGCATTTTACACTTTTTTCAGATGGCCCTTTTGACTGGGAGGAAGTGAGACTTCATTGTAGTGCAGATTTCCTTTGCAAGTTTGCTTGGTTGGCCAAAAAGGGCGTATGCGTTTCTTCCTGAATATATTCAGGAAAAAACGCATACGCCCTTTTCGGCCAAGTGCATCATTGTGGACGTTCTGCCTCTTTTCCTATGCTTTCAATGCAATTCCAGTCTACCTCCTGAAATCGGTTTCCTGCAATTCTGCCCCGCTTTCAAGTCCTCTTGGCAGCCTTACTTCAGTATATTTTTGGACGATAGTTGTCATTTATAACTCTGCAGGTTTGTGAATTACAGTGCCCCTGAGCTCCTTTCTTCAACTCGTTTTCTTGTGAGCTGGCCGCAACACCGCAGGATGGCTTCAGGCCCTAATCTGGTTCCGGCACGGCACGCTGAGCCTTTGGTTATTTCCTCTTCCTGGTGGGAAATGAGAGTTAAATTTGCCCGTCCAGACACCTCCAGCTAGTCTCTCATTGGTTCTCGCTATTCCTGTTCATCTTCCGCAGAAATTGCAAACTGGGCCAAACAGGAGGTTAAAGGGACTGACTCTCCAAGTCGGGAGAGTGTTAGTAAAGCGTCTGGAATGTTGCACCCGAGTACCAGGGTACGAAAACTGAGACATATTTGAACACGTCTCCCGATCACATGGTTGATCATACTCTAGGTTCCACATGCATGTTTTAGCTGAAGGAAGAATACCTTAAACCTGGGTAGTTGAAACCCGTGGAATGGGTACCATGCAATATGACTTCAAAGGGTCTTCATTTGCTCACCGAACCTCTCCAATCCTATCACTGCTGCGTTTATGTCCCTGTACACATGCTTGATTCTCTTTCGGAGACATAGCAATCCATAGGTTTTAAGATACTTAAGAGTCAGGTACATTCTTAGGCGTTTAATATGCGGTGTTGAGTCCATTTCGTTGAGCAAGGAGTAGCTCTTGTCTATTCCATATTTGGCTTAAGGAACTTTATCTGTGCTCATTTCAATCTCTGGTTTTATGCAGCACCCCAACTCACCTTTACCCTTAAACAAGCATAAGTTGGTTTTCTAAATTTGAGACCCTGCTCTGTTCTGTAATTCAGTTCCTGTGTAGCCAAGTTTACATTCCGTGTATTACTGATATCTTATGATGTTTCTTTTTCTGTGTGACTTATTTCAGTTAGAATCATCGTACCTGAATCCACTCATTGTGCTGCTACGGGCCTGATGACATAGATTTCACTGCTGAGTGATACTGCATTGTACGTAAGTACCACAAGTTCTTTATCCATTTTTCACTTTCTCTGATATTGAACTTGTACGGTAAACGAGGTTCTTGTAAACAGAGGCGTCCCAAACTTTGGGGTGGCTGTGTCGTTTTGATTTTAATTTCCCTAAGCTATAGGGTCATAAGTGGAAGTGCCCTAGGCTCTGTTGCTTTGTTTTTCAGATGTTTCAGGAAACACCATACACTTCTCCCGAGTGTCTGTTGGCAATTTACATCCCGCCCTTCAGCATAACAAGGCTCCCAGTTCTCCATGGCCTGTCCTGCCTTTCTGGATTTTACACTTTTTTCAGATGGCCCTTTTGACTGGGGGGAAGTGAGACTTCATTGTAGTGCAGATTTCCTTTGCAAGTTTGCTTGGTTGGCCAAAAAGGGCGTATGCGTTTTTTCCTGAATATATTCAGGAAAAAACGCATACGTCCTTTTTGGCCAAGTGCATCATTGTGAACGTTCTGCCTCTTTTCCTATGCTTTCAATGCAATTCCAGTGTACCTCCTGAAATCGGTTTCCTGCAATTCTGCCCCGCTTTCAAGTCCTCTTGGCAGCCTTACTTCAGTATATTTTTGGACGATAATTGTCATTTATAACTCTGCAGGTTTGTGAATTACAGTGCCCCTGAGCTCCTTTCTTCAACTCGCTTTCTTGTGAGCTGGCCGCAACACCGCAGGATGGCTTCAGGCCCTAATCTGGTTCCGGCACGGCACGCCGAGCCTTTGGTTAATTCCTCTTCCTGGTGGGAAATGAGAGTTAAATTTGCCAGTCCAGAGACCTCCAGCTAGTCTCTCATTGGTTCTCGCTATTCCTGTTCATCTTCCGCAGAAATTGCAAACTGGGCCAAACAGGAGGTTAAAGGGACTGACTCTCCATGTCGGGAGAGTGTTAGTAAAGCGTCTGGAATGTTGCACCCGTGTACCAGGGTACGAAAACTGAGACATATTTGAACAGGTCTCCCGATCACACGGTTGATCATACTCTGGGTTCCACATGCATGTTTTAGCTGAAGGAAGAATACCTTAAACGTGGGTAGTTGAAACCCGTGGAATGGGTACCATGCAATATGACTTCAAAGGGTCTTCATTTGCTCACCGAACTTCTCCAATCCTATCACTGCTGCGTTTATGCCCCTGTACACACGCTTGATTCTCTTTTGGAGACATAGCAATCCATAGGTTTTAAGATACTTACTAGTAAGGTACATTCTTAGGCGTTTAATATGGGGTGTTGAGTCCATTTCGTTGAGCAAGGAGTAGCTCTTTTCTATTCCATATTTGGCTTAAGGAACTTTATCTGTGCTCATTTCAATCTCTGGTTTTATGCAGCACCCCAACTCACCTTTCCCCTTAAGCAAGCATAAGTTGGTTTTCTAAATTTGAGACCCTGTTGTGTTTTGGAATTCAGTTCCTGTGTAGCCAAGTTTACATTCCGTGTATTACTGATATCTTATGATGTTTCTTTTTCTGTGTGACTTATTTCAGTTAGAATCATCATACCTGAATCCACTCATTATGCTGCTACGGGCCTGATGACATAGATTTCATTGCTGAGTGATACTGCATTGTACGTAAGTACCACAAGTTCTTTATCCATTTTTCACTTTCTGTGATATTGAACTTGTACGGTAAACGAGGTTCTTGTAAACAGAGGCGTCCCAAACTTTGGGGTAGCTGTGTCTTTTTGATTTTAATTTCCCTAAGCTATAGGACCATAAGTGAAAGTGCCCTAGGCTCTGTTGCTTTGTTTCTTAGATGTTTCAGGAAACACCATACACTTCTCCCAAGTGTCTGTTGGCAATTTACATCCCGCCCATCAGCATAACAAGGCTCCCAGTTCTCCATGGCCTGTCCTGCCTTTCTGGATTTTACACCTTTTTCAGATGGCCCTTTTGACCGGGGGGAAGTGAGACTTCATTGTAGTGCAGATTTCCTTTGCAAGTTTGCTTGGTTGGCCAAAAAGGGCGTATGCGTTTTTTCCTGAATATATTCAGGAAAAAACGCATACGCCCTTTTTGGCCAAGTGCATCATTGTGGACGTTCTGCCTCTTTTCCTATGCTTTCAATGCAATTCCAGTCTACCTCCTGAAATCGGTTTCCTGCAATTCTGCCCCGCTTTCAAGTCCTCTTGGCAGCCTTACTTCAGTATATTTTTGGACGATAGCTGTCATTTATAACTCTGCAGGTTTGTGAATTACAGTGCCCCTGAGCTCCTTTCTTCAACTTGCTTTCTTGTGAGCTGGCCGCAACACCGCAGGATGGCTTCAGGCCCTATTCTGGTTCCGGCACGGCACGCTGAGCCTTTGGTTATTTCCTCTTCCTGGTGGGAAATGAGAGTTAAATTTGCCCGTCCAGACACCTCCAGCTAGTCTCTCATTGGTTCTCGCTATTCCTGTTCATCTTCCGCAGAAATTGCAAACTGGGCCAAACAGGAGGTTAAAGGCGCTGACTCTCCAAGTGGGGAGAGTGTTAGTAAAGCGTCTGGAATGTTGCACCCGAGTACCAGGGGAGGAAAACTGAGACATATTTGAACACGTCTCCCAATCACATGGTTGATCATACTCTAGGTTCCACATGCATGTTTTAGCTGAAGGAGGAATACCTTAAACCTGGGTAGTTGAAACCCGTGGAATGGGTACCATGCAATATGACTTCAAAGGGTCTTCATTTGCTCACCGAACCTCTCCAATCCTATCACTGCTTTGTTTATGTCCCTGTACACATGCTTGATTCTCTTTCGGAGACATAGCAATCCATAGGTTTTAAGATACTTAAGAGTCAGGTACATTCTTAGGCGTTTAATATGCGGTGTTGAGTCCATTTCGTTGAGCAAGGAGTAGCTCTTGTCTATTCCATATTTGGCTTAAGGAACTTTATCTGTGCTCATTTCAATCTCTGGTTTTATGCAGCACCCCAACTCACCTTTACCCTTAAACAAGCATAAGTTGGTTTTCTAAATTTGAGACCCTGTTCTGTTCTGTAATTCAGTTCCTGTGTAGCCAAGTTTACATTCCGTGTATTAGTGATATCTTATGATGTTTCTTTTTCTGTGTGACTTATTTCAGTTAGAATCATCGTACCTGAATCCACTCATTGTGCTGCTACGGGCCTGATGACATAGATTTCACTGCTGAGTGATACTGCATTGTACGTAAGTACCACAAGTTCTTTATCCATTTTTCACTTTCTGTGATATTGAACTTGTACGGTAAACGAGGTTCTTGTAAACAGAGGCGTCCCAAACATTGGGGTGGCTGTATCTTTTTGATTTTAATTTCCCTAAGCTATAGGACCATAAGTGGAAGTGCCCTAGGCTCTGTTGCTTTGTTTTTCAGATGTTTCAGGAAACACCATACACTTCTCTCGAGTGTCTGTTGGCAATTTACATCCCGCCCATCAGCATAACAAGGCTCCCAGTTCTCCATGGCCTGTCCTGCCTTTCTGGATTTTACACTTTTTTCAGATGGCCCTTTTGACCGGGGGGAAGTGAGACTTCATTGTAGTGCAGATTTCCTTTGCAAGCTTGCTTGGTTGGCCAAAAAGGGCGTATGCGTTTTTTCCTGAATATATTCAGAAAAAAACGCATACGCCCTTTTTGGCCAACTGCATCATTGTGGACGTTCTGCCTCTTTTCCTATGCTTTCAATGCAATTCCAGTCTACCTCCTGAAATCGGTTTCCTGCAATTCTGCCCCGCTTTCAAGTCCTCTTGGCAGCCTTACTTCAGTATATTTTTGGACGATAGTTGTCATTTATAACTCTGCAGGTTTGTGAATTACAGTGCCCCTGAGCTCCTTTCTTCAACTCGTTTTCTTGTGAGCTGGCCGCAACACCGCAGGATGGCTTCAGGCCCTAATCTGGTTCCGGCACGGCACGCTGAGCCTTTGGTTATTTCCTCTTCCTGGTGGGAAATGAGAGTTAAATTTGCCCGTCCAGACACCTCCAGCTAGTCTCTCATTGGTTCTCGCTATTCCTGTTCATCTTCCGCAGAAATTGCAAACTGGGCCAAACAGGAGGTTAAAGGGACTGACTCTCCAAGTCGGGAGAGTGTTAGTAAAGCGTCTGGAATGTTGCACCCGAGTACCAGGGTACGAAAACTGAGACATATTTGAACACGTCTCCCGATCACATGGTTGATCATACTCTAGGTTCCACATGCATGTTTTAGCTGAAGGAAGAATACCTTAAACCTGGGTAGTTGAAACCCGTGGAATGGGTACCATGCAATATGACTTCAAAGGGTCTTCATTTGCTCACCGAACCTCTCCAATCCTATCACTGCTGCGTTTATGTCCCTGTACACACGCTTGATTCTCTTTCGGAGACATAGCAATCCATAGGTTTTAAGATACTTAAGAGTCAGGTACATTCTTAGGCGTTTAATATGCGGTGTTGAGTCCATTTCGTTGAGCAAGGAGTAGCTCTTGTCTATTCCATATTTGGCTTAAGGAACTTTATCTGTGCTCATTTCAATCTCTGGTTTTATGCAGCACCCCAACTCACCTTTATCCTTAAACAAGCATAAGTTGGTTTTCTAAATTTGAGACCCTGTTCTGTTCTGTAATTCAGTTCCTGTAGAGCCAACTTTACATTCCGTGTATTACTGATATCTTATGATGTTTCTTTTTCTGTGTGACTTATTTCAGTTAGAATCATCGTACCTGAATCCACTCATTGTGCTGCTACGGGCCTGATGACATAGATTTCACTGCTGAGTGATACTGCATTGTACGTAAGTACCACAAGTTCTTTATCCATTTTTCACTTTCTGTGATATTGAACTTGTACGGTAAACGAGGTTCTTGTAAACAGAGGCGTCCCAATCATTGGGGTGGCTGTATCTTTTTGATTTTAATTTCTCTAAGCTATAGGACCATAAGTGGAAGTGCCCTAGGCTCTGTTGCTTTGTTTTTTTAGACGTTTCAGGAAACACCATACAATTCTCCCGAGTGTCTGTTGGCAATTTACATCCCGCCCATCAGCATAACAAGGCTCCCAGTTCTCCGTGGCCTGTCCTGCCTTTCTGGATTTTACACTTTTTTCAGATGGCCCTTTTGACCGGGGGGAAGTGAGACTTCATTGTAGTGCAGATTTCCTTTGCAAGCTTGCTTGGTTGGCCAAAAAGGGCGTATGCGTTTTTTCCTGAATATATTCAGGAAAAAACACATACGCCCTTTTTGGCCAAGTGCATCATTGTGGACGTTCTGCCTCTTTTCCTATGCTTTCAATGCAATTCCAGTCTACCTCCTGAAATCGGTTTCCTGCAATTCTGCCCCGCTTTCAAGTCCTCTTGGCAGCCTTACTTCAGTATATTTTTGGACGATAGTTGTCATTTATAACTCTGCAGGTTTGTGAATTACAGTGCCCCTGAGCTCCTTTCTTCAACTCGTTTTCTTGTGAGCTGGCCGCAACACCGCAGGATGGCTTCAGGCCCTAATCTGGTTCCGGCACGGCACGCTGAGCCTTTGGTTATTTCCTCTTCCTGGTGGGAAATGAGAGTTAAATTTGCCCGTCCAGACACCTCCAGCTAGTCTCTCATTGGTTCTCGCTATTCCTGTTCATCTTCCGCAGAAATTGCAAACTGGGCCAAACAGGAGGTTAAAGGGACTGACTCTCCAAGTCGGGAGAGTGTTAGTAAAGCGTCTGGAATGTTGCACCCGAGTACCAGGGTACGAAAACTGAGACATATTTGAACACGTCTCCCGATCACATGGTTGATCATACTCTGGGTTCCACATGCATGTTTTAGCTGAAGGAGGAATACCTTAAACCTGGGTAGTTGAAACCCGTGGAATGGGTACCATGCAATATGACTTCAAAGGGTCTTCATTTGCTCACCGAACCTCTCCAATCCTATCACTGCTGCATTTATGTCCCTGTACACATGCTTGATTCTCTTTCGGAGACATAGCAATCCATAGGTTTTAAGATACTTAAGAGTCAGGTACATTCTTAGGCGTTTAATATGCGGTGTTGAGTCCATTTCGTTGAGCAAGGAGTAGCTCTTGTCTATTCCATATTTGGCTTAAGGAACTTTATCTGTGCTCATTTCAATCTCTGGTTTTATGCAGCACCCCAACTCACCTTTACCCTTAAACAAGCATAAGTTGGTTTTCTAAATTTGAGACCCTGTTCTGTTCTGTAATTCAGTTCCTGTGTAGCCAAGTTTACATTCCGTGTATTACTGATATCTTATGATGTTTCTTTTTCTGTGTGACTTATTTCAGTTAGAATCATCGTACCTGAATCCACTCATTGTGCTGCTACGGGCCTGATGACATAGATTTCACTGCTGAGTGATACTGCATTGTACGTAAGTACCACAAGTTCTTTATCCATTTTTCACTTTCTGTGATATTGAACTTGTACGGTAAACGAGGTTCTTGTAAACAGAGGCGTCCCAATCATTGGGGTGGCTGTATCTTTTTGATTTTAATTTCTCTAAGCTATAGGACCATAAGTGGAAGTGCCCTAGGCTCTGTTGCTTTGTTTTTTTAGACGTTTCAGGAAACACCATACACTTCTCCCGAGTGTCTGTTGGCAATTTACATCCCGCCCATCAGCATAACAAGGCTCCCAGTTCTCCGTGGCCTGTCCTGCCTTTCTGGATTTTACACTTTTTTCAGATGGCCCTTTTGACCGGGGGGAAGTGAGACTTCATTGTAGTGCAGATTTCCTTTGCAAGCTTGCTTGGTTGGCCAAAAAGGGCGTATGCGTTTTTTCCTGAATATATTCAGGAAAAAACACATACGCCCTTTTTGGCCAAGTGCATCATTGTGGACGTTCTGCCTCTTTTCCTATGCTTTCAATGCAATTCCAGTCTACCTCCTGAAATCGGTTTCCTGCAATTCTGCCCCGCTTTCAAGTCCTCTTGGCAGCCTTACTTCAGTATATTTTTGGACGATAGTTGTCATTTATAACTCTGCAGGTTTGTGAATTACAGTGCCCCTGAGCTCCTTTCTTCAACTCGTTTTCTTGTGAGCTGGCCGCAACACCGCAGGATGGCTTCAGGCCCTAATCTGGTTCCGGCACGGCACGCTGAGCCTTTGGTTATTTCCTCTTCCTGGTGGGAAATGAGAGTTAAATTTGCCCGTCCAGACACCTCCAGCTAGTCTCTCATTGGTTCTCGCTATTCCTGTTCATCTTCCGCAGAAATTGCAAACTGGGCCAAACAGGAGGTTAAAGGGACTGACTCTCCAAGTCGGGAGAGTGTTAGTAAAGCGTCTGGAATGTTGCACCCGAGTACCAGGGTACGAAAACTGAGACATATTTGAACACGTCTCCCGATCACATGGTTGATCATACTCTGGGTTCCACATGCATGTTTTAGCTGAAGGAGGAATACCTTAAACCTGGGTAGTTGAAACCCGTGGAATGGGTACCATGCAATATGACTTCAAAGGGTCTTCATTTGCTCACCGAACCTCTCCAATCCTATCACTGCTGCATTTATGTCCCTGTACACATGCTTGATTCTCTTTCGGAGACATAGCAATCCATAGGTTTTAAGATACTTAAGAGTCAGGTACATTCTTAGGCGTTTAATATGCGGTGTTGAGTCCATTTCGTTGAGCAAGGAGTAGCTCTTGTCTATTCCATATTTGGCTTAAGGAACTTTATCTGTGCTCATTTCAATCTCTGGTTTTATGCAGCACCCCAACTCACCTTTACCCTTAAACAAGCATAAGTTGGTTTTCTAAATTTGAGACCCTGTTCTGTTCTGTAATTCAGTTCCTGTGTAGCCAAGTTTACATTCCGTGTATTACTGATATCTTATGATGTTTCTTTTTCTGTGTGACTTATTTCAGTTAGAATCATCGTACCTGAATCCACTCATTGTGCTGCTATGGGCCTGATGACATAGATTTCACTGCTGAGTGATACTGCATTGTACGTAAGTACCACAAGTTCTTTATCCATTTTTCACTTTCTGTGATATTGAACTTGTACGGTAAACGAGGTTCTTGTAAACAGAGGCGTCCCAAACATTGGAGTGGCTGTATCTTTTGGATTTTAATTTCCCTAAGCTATAGGACCATAAGTGGAAGTGCCCTAGGCTCTGTTGCTTTGTTTTTTAGACGTTTCAGGAAACACCATACACTTCTCCCGAGTGTCTGTTGGCAATTTACATCCCGCCCATCAGCATAACAAGGCTCCCAGTTCTCCATGGCCTGTCCTGCCTTTCTGGATTTTACACTTTTTTCAGATGGCCCTTTTGACCGGGGGGAAGTGAGACTTCATTGTAGTGCAGATTTCCTTTGCAAGCTTGCTTGGTTGGCCAAAAAGGGCGTATGCGTTTTTTCCTGAATATATTCAGGAAAAAACGCATACGCCCTTTTTGGCCAAGTGCATCATTGTGGACGTTCTGCCTCTTTTCCTATGCTTTCAATGCAATTCCAGTCTACCTCCTGAAATCGGTTTCCTGCAATTCTGCCCCGCTTTCAAGTCCTCTTGGCAGCCTTACTTCAGTATATTTTTGGACGATAGTTGTCATTTATAACTCTGCAGGTTTGTGAATTACAGTGCCCCTGAGCTCCTTTCTTCAACTCGCTTTCTTGTGAGCTGGCCGCACACCGCAGGATGGCTTCAGGCCCTAATCTGGTTCCGGCACGGCACGCTGAGCCTTTGGTTATTTCCTCTTCCTGGTGGGAAATGAGAGTTAAATTTGCCCGTCCAGACACCTCCAGCTAGTCTCTCATTGGTTCTCGCTATTCCTGTTCATCTTCCGCAGAAATTGCAAACTGGGCCAAACAGGAGGTTAAAGGGACTGACTCTCCAAGTCGGGAGAGTGTTAGTAAAGCGTCTGGAATGTTGCACCCGAGTACCAGGGTACGAAAACTGAGACATATTTGAACACGTCTCCCGATCACATGGTTGATCATACTCTAGGTTCCACATGCATGTTTTAGCTGAAGGAAGAATACCTTAAACCTGGGTAGTTGAAACCCGTGGAATGGGTACCATGCAATATGACTTCAAAGGGTCTTCATTTGCTCACCGAACCTCTCCAATCCTATCACTGCTGCGTTTATGTCCCTGTACACATGCTTGATTCTCTTTCGGAGACATAGCAATCCATAGGTTTTAAGATACTTAAGAGTCAGGTACATTCTTAGGCGTTTAATATGCGGTGTTGAGTCCATTTCGTTGAGCAAGGAGTAGCTCTTGTCTATTCCATATTTGGCTTAAGGAACTTTATCTGTGCTCATTTCAATCTCTGGTTTTATGCAGCACCCCAACTCACCTTTACCCTTAAACAAGCATAAGTTGGTTTTCTAAATTTGAGACCCTGTTCTGTTCTGTAATTCAGTTCCTGTAGAGCCAACTTTACATTCCGTGTATTACTGATATCTTATGATGTTTCTTTTTCTGTGTGACTTATTTCAGTTAGAATCATCGTACCTGAATCCACTCATTGTGCTGCTACGGGCCTGATGACATAGATTTCACTGCTGAGTGATACTGCATTGTACGTAAGTACCACAAGTTCTTTATCCATTTTTCACTTTCTGTGATATTGAACTTGTACGGTAAACGAGGTTCTTGTAAACAGAGGCGTCCCAATCATTGGGGTGGCTGTATCTTTTTGATTTTAATTTCTCTAAGCTATAGGACAATAAGTGGAAGTGCCCTAGGCTCTGTTGCTTTGTTTTTTTAGACGTTTCAGGAAACACGATACACTTCTCCCGAGTGTCTGTTGGCAATTTACATCCCGCCCATCAGCATAACAAGGCTCCCAGTTCTCCGTGGCCTGTCCTGCCTTTCTGGATTTTACACTTTTTTCAGATGGCCCTTTTGACCGGGGGGAATTGAGACTTCATTGTAGTGCAGATTTCCTTTGCAAGCTTGCTTGGTTGGCCAAAAAGGGCGTATGCGTTTTTTCCTGAATATATTCAGGAAAAAACACATACGCCCTTTTTGGCCAAGTGCATCATTGTGGACGTTCTGCCTCTTTTCCTATGCTTTCAATGCAATTCCAGTCTACCTCCTGAAATCGGTTTCCTGCAATTCTGCCCCGCTTTCAAGTCCTCTTGGCAGCCTTACTTCAGTATATTTTTGGACGATAGTTGTCATTTATAACTCTGCAGGTTTGTGAATTACAGTGCCCCTGAGCTCCTTTCTTCAACTCGTTTTCTTGTGAGCTGGCCGCAACACCGCAGGATGGCTTCAGGCCCTAATCTGGTTCCGGCACGGCACGCTGAGCCTTTGGTTATTTCCTCTTCCTGGTGGGAAATGAGAGTTAAATTTGCCCGTCCAGACACCTCCAGCTAGTCTCTCATTGGTTCTCGCTATTCCTGTTCATCTTCCGCAGAAATTGCAAACTGGGCCAAACAGGAGGTTAAAGGGACTGACTCTCCAAGTCGGGAGAGTGTTAATAAAGCGTCTGGAATGTTGCACCCGAGTACCAGGGTACGAAAACTGAGACATATTTGAACACGTCTCCCGATCACATGGTTGATCATACTCTGGGTTCCACATGCATGTTTTAGCTGAAGGAGGAATACCTTAAACCTGGGTAGTTGAAACCCGTGGAATGGGTACCATGCAATATGACTTCAAAGGGTCTTCATTTGCTCACCGAACCTCTCCAATCCTATCACTGCTGCATTTATGTCCCTGTACACACGCTTGATTCTCTTTCGGAGACATAGCAATCCATAGGTTTTAAGATACTTAAGAGTCAGGTACATTCTTAGGCGTTTAATATGCGGTGTTGAGTCCATTTCGTTGAGCAAGGAGTAGCTCTTGTCTATTCCATATTTGGCTTAAGGAACTTTATCTGTGCTCATTTCAATCTCTGGTTTTATGCAGCACCCCAACTCACCTTTACCCTTAAACAAGCATAAGTTGGTTTACTAAATTTGAGACCCTGTTCTGTTCTGTAATTCAGTTCCTGTGTAGCCAAGTTTACATTCCGTGTATTACTGATATCTTATGATGTTTCTTTTTCTGTGTGACTTATTTCAGTTAGAATCATCGTACCTGAATCCACTCATTGTGCTGCTACGGGCCTGATGACATAGATTTCACTGCTGAGTGATACTGCATTGTACGTAAGTACCACAAGTTCTTTATCCATTTTTCACTTTCTGTGATATTGAACTTGTACGGTAAATGAGGTTCTTGTAAACAGAGGCGTCCCAAACATTGGAGTGGCTGTATCTTTTGGATTTTAATTTCCCTAAGCTATAGGACCATAAGTGGAAGTGCCCTAGGCTCTGTTGCTTTGTTTTTTAGACGTTTCAGGAAACACCATACACTTCTCCCGAGTGTCTGTTGGCAATTTACATCCCGCCCATCAGCATAACAAGGCTCCCAGTTCTCCATGGCCTGTCCTGCCTTTCTGGATTTTACACTTTTTTCAGATGGCCCTTTTGACCGGGGGGAAGTGAGACTTCATTGTAGTGCAGATTTCCTTTGCAAGCTTGCTTGGTTGGCCAAAAAGGGCGTATGCGTTTTTTCCTGAATATATTCAGGAAAAAACGCATACGCCCTTTTTGGCCAAGTGCATCATTGTGGACGTTCTGCCTCTTTTCCTATGCTTTCAATGCAATTCCAGTCTACCTCCTGAAATCGGTTTCCTGCAATTCTGCCCCGCTTTCAAGTCCTCTTGGCAGCCTTACTTCAGTATATTTTTGGACGATAGTTGTCATTTATAACTCTGCAGGTTTGTGAATTACAGTGCCCCTGAGCTCCTTTCTTCAACTCGTTTTCTTGTGAGCTGGCCGCAACACCGCAGGATGGCTTCAGGCCCTAATCTGGTTCCGGCACGGCACGCTGAGCCTTTGGTTATTTCCTCTTCCTGGTGGGAAATGAGAGTTAAATTTGCCCGTCCAGACACCTCCAGCTAGTCTCTCATTGGTTCTCGCTATTCCTGTTCATCTTCCGCAGAAATTGCAAACTGGGCCAAACAGGAGGTTAAAGGGACTGACTCTCCAAGTCGGGAGAGTGTTAGTAAAGCGTCTGGAATGTTGCACCCGAGTACCAGGGTACGAAAACTGAGACATATTTGAACACGTCTCCCGATCACATGGTTGATCATACTCTAGGTTCCACATGCATGTTTTAGCTGAAGGAAGAATACCTTAAACCTGGGTAGTTGAAACCCGTGGAATGGGTACCATGCAATATGACTTCAAAGGGTCTTCATTTGCTCACCGAACCTCTCCAATCCTATCACTGCTGCGTTTATGTCCCTGTACACACGCTTGATTCTCTTTCGGAGACATAGCAATCCATAGGTTTTAAGATACTTAAGAGTCAGGTACATTCTTAGGCGTTTAATATGCGGTGTTGAGTCCATTTCGTTGAGCAAGGAGTAGCTCTTGTCTATTCCATATTTGGCTTAAGGAACTTTATCTGTGCTCATTTCAATCTCTGGTTTTATGCAGCACCCCAACTCACCTTTACCCTTAAACAAGCATAAGTTGGTTTTCTAAATTTGAGACCCTGTTCTGTTCTGTAATTCAGTTCCTGTGTAGCCAAGTTTACATTCCGTGTATTAGTGATATCTTATGATGTTTCTTTTTCTGTGTGACTTATTTCAGTTAGAATCATCGTACCTGAATCCACTCATTGTGCTGCTACGGGCCTGATGACATAGATTTCACTGCTGAGTGATACTGCATTGTACGTAAGTACCACAAGTTCTTTATCCATTTTTCACTTTCTGTGATATTGAACTTGTACGGTAAACGAGGTTCTTGTAAACAGAGGCGTCCCAAACATTGGGGTGGCTGTATCTTTTTGATTTTAATTTCCCTAAGCTATAGGACCATAAGTGGAAGTGCCCTAGGCTCTGTTGCTTTGTTTTTTAGACGTTTCAGGAAACACCATACACTTCTCCCAAGTGTCTGTTGGCAATTTACATCCCGCCCATCAGCATAACAAGGCTCCCAGTTCTCCATGGCCTGTCCTGCCTTTCTGGATTTTACACTTTTTTCAGATGGCCCTTTTGACCGGGGGGAAGTGAGACTTCATTGTAGTGCAGATTTCCTTTGCAAGCTTGCTTGGTTGGCCAAAAAGGGCGTATGCGTTTTTTCCTGAATATATTCAGGAAAAAACGCATACGCCCTTTTTGGCCAAGTGCATCATTGTGGACGTTCTGCCTCTTTTCCTATGCTTTCAATGCAATTCCAGTCTACCTCCTGAAATCGGTTTCCTGCAATTCTGCCCCGCTTTCAAGTCCTCTTGGCAGCCTTACTTCAGTATATTTTTGGACGATAGTTGTCATTTATAACTCTGCAGGTTTGTGAATTACAGTGCCCCTGAGCTCCTTTCTTCAACTCGTTTTCTTGTGAGCTGGCCGCAACACCGCAGGATGGCTTCAGGCCCTAATCTGGTTCCGGCACGGCACGCTGAGCCTTTGGTTATTTCCTCTTCCTGGTGGGAAATGAGAGTTAAATTTGCCCGTCCAGACACCTCCAGCTAGTCTCTCATTGGTTCTCGCTATTCCTGTTCATCTTCCGCAGAAATTGCAAACTGGGCCAAACAGGAGGTTAAAGGGACTGACTCTCCAAGTCGGGAGAGTGTTAGTAAAGCGTCTGGAATGTTGCACCCGAGTACCAGGGTACGAAAACTGAGACATATTTGAACACGTCTCCCGATCACATGGTTGATCATACTCTAGGTTCCACATGCATGTTTTAGCTGAAGGAAGAATACCTTAAACCTGGGTAGTTGAAACCCGTGGAATGGGTACCATGCAATATGACTTCAAAGGGTCTTCATTTGCTCACCGAACCTCTCCAATCCTATCACTGCTGCGTTTATGTCCCTGTACACACGCTTGATTCTCTTTCGGAGACATAGCAATCCATAGGTTTTAAGATACTTAAGAGTCAGGTACATTCTTAGGCGTTTAATATGCGGTGTTGAGTCCATTTCGTTGAGCAAGGAGTAGCTCTTGTCTATTCCATATTTGGCTTAAGGAACTTTATCTGTGCTCATTTCAATCTCTGGTTTTATGCAGCACCCCAACTCACCTTTACCCTTAAACAAGCATAAGTTGGTTTTCTAAATTTGAGACCCTGTTCTGTTCTGTAATTCAGTTCCTGTGTAGCCAAGTTTACATTCCGTGTATTACTGATATCTTATGATGTTTCTTTTTCTGTGTGACTTATTTCAGTTAGAATCATCGTACCTGAATCAACTCATTGTGCTGCTACGGGCCTGATGACATAGATTTCACTGCTGAGTGATACTGCATTGTACGTAAGTACCACAAGTTCTTTATCCATTTTTCACTTTCTGTGATATTGAACTTGTACGGTAAACGAGGTTCTTGTAAACAGAGGCGTCCCAAACATTGGGGTGGCTGTATCTTTTTGATTTTGATTTCCCTAAGCTATAGGACCATAAGTGGAAGTGCCCTAGGCTCTGTTGCTTTGTTTTTTAGATGTTTCAGGAAACACCATACACTTCTCCCAAGTGTCTGTTGGCAATTTACATCCCGCCCATCAGCATAACAAGGCTCCCAGTTCTCCATGGCCTGTCCTGCCTTTCTGGATTTTACACTTTTTTCAGATGGCCCTTTTGACCGGGGGGAAGTGAGACTTCATTGTAGTGCAGATTTCCTTTGCAAGCTTGCTTGGTTGGCCAAAAAGGGCGTATGCGTTTTTTCCTGAATATATTCAGGAAAAAACGCATACGCCCTTTTTGGCCAAGTGCATCATTGTGGACGTTCTGCCTCTTTTCCTATGCTTTCAATGCAATTCCAGTCTACCTCCTGAAATCGGTTTCCTGCAATTCTGCCCCGCTTTCAAGTCCTCTTGGCAGCCTTACTTCAGTATATTTTTGGACGATAGTTGTCATTTATAACTCTGCAGGTTTGTGAATTACAGTGCCCCTGAGCTCCTTTCTTCAACTCGTTTTCTTGTGAGCTGGCCGCAACACCGCAGGATGGCTTCAGGCCCTAATCTGGTTCCGGCACGGCACGCTGAGCCTTTGGTTATTTCCTCTTCCTGGTGGGAAATGAGAGTTAAATTTGCCCGTCCAGACACCTCCAGCTAGTCTCTCATTGGTTCTCGCTATTCCTGTTCATCTTCCGCAGAAATTGCAAACTGGGCCAAACAGGAGGTTAAAGGGACTGACTCTCCAAGTCGGGAGAGTGTTAGTAAAGCGTCTGGAATGCTGCACCCGAGTACCAGGGTACGAAAACTGAGACATATTTGAACACGTCTCCCGATCACATGGTTGATCATACTCTAGGTTCCACATGCATGTTTTAGCTGAAGGAAGAATACCTTAAACCTGGGTAGTTGAAACCCGTGGAATGGGTACCATGCAATATGACTTCAAAGGGTCTTCATTTGCTCACCGAACCTCTCCAATCCTATCACTGCTGCGTTTATGTCCCTGTACACATGCTTGATTCTCTTTCGGAGACATAGCAATCCATAGGTTTTAAGATACTTAAGAGTCAGGTACATTCTTAGGCGTTTAATATGCGGTGTTGAGTCCATTTCGTTGAGCAAGGAGTAGCTCTTGTCTATTCCATATTTGGCTTAAGGAACTTTATCTGTGCTCATTTCAATCTCTGGTTTTATGCAGCACCCCAACTCACCTTTACCCTTAAACAAGCATAAGTTGGTTTTCTAAATTTGAGACCCTGTTCTGTTCTGTAATTCAGTTCCTGTGTAGCCAAGTTTACATTCCGTGTATTACTGATATCTTATGATGTTTCTTTTTCTGTGTGACTTATTTCAGTTAGAATCATCGTACCTGAATCCACTCATTGTGCTGCTACGGGCCTGATGACATAGATTTCACTGCTGAGTGATACTGCATTGTACGTAAGTACCACAAGTTCTTTATCCATTTTTCACTTTCTGTGATATTGAACTTGTACGGTAAACGAGGTTCTTGTAAACAGAGGCGTCCCAAACATTGGGGTGGCTGTATCTTTTTGATTTTAATTTCCCTAAGCTATAGGACCATAAGTGGAAGTGCCCTAGGCTCTGTTGCTTTGTTTTTTAGACGTTTCAGGAAACACCATACACTTCTCCCGAGTGTCTGTTGGCAATTTACATCCCGCCCATCAGCATAACAAGGCTCCCAGTTCTCCATGGCCTGTCCTGCCTTTCTGGATTTTACACTTTTTTCAGATGGCCCTTTTGACCGGGGGGAAGTGAGACTTCATTGTAGTGCAGATTTCCTTTGCAAGCTTGCTTGGTTGGCCAAAAAGGGCGTATGCGTTTTTTCCTGAATATATTCAGGAAAAAACGCATACGCCCTTTTTGGCCAAGTGCATCATTGTGGACGTTCTGCCTCTTTTCCTATGCTTTCAATGCAATTCCAGTCTACCTCCTGAAATCGGTTTCCTGCAATTCTGCCCCGCTTTCAAGTCCTCTTGGCAGCCTTACTTCAGTATATTTTTGGACGATAGTTGTCATTTATAACTCTGCAGGTTTGTGAATTACAGTGCCCCTGAGCTCCTTTCTTCAACTCCTTTTCTTGTGAGCTGGCCGCAACACCGCAGGATGGCTTCAGGCCCTAATCTGGTTCCGGCACGGCACGCTGAGCCTTTGGTTATTTCCTCTTCCTGGTGGGAAATGAGAGTTAAATTTGCCCGTCCAGACACCTCCAGCTAGTCTCTCATTGGTTCTCGCTATTCCTGTTCATCTTCCGCAGAAATTGCAAACTGGGCCAAACAGGAGGTTAAAGGGACTGACTCTCCAAGTCGGGAGAGTGTTAGTAAAGCGTCTGGAATGTTGCACCCGAGTACCAGGGTACGAAAACTGAGACATATTTGAACACGTCTCCCGATCACATGGTTGATCATACTCTAGGTTCCACATGCATGTTTTAGCTGAAGGAAGAATACCTTAAACCTGGGTAGTTGAAACCCGTGGAATGGGTACCATGCAATATGACTTCAAAGGGTCTTCATTTGCTCACCGAACCTCTCCAATCCTATCACTGCTGCGTTTATGTCCCTGTACACATGCTTGATTCTCTTTCGGAGACATAGCAATCCATAGGTTTTAAGATACTTAAGAGTCAGGTACATTCTTAGGCGTTTAATATGCGGTGTTGAGTCCATTTCGTTGAGCAAGGAGTAGCTCTTGTCTATTCCATATTTGGCTTAAGGAACTTTATCTGTGCTCATTTCAATCTCTGGTTTTATGCAGCACCCCAACTCACCTTTACCCTTAAACAAGCATAAGTTGGTTTTCTAAATTTGAGACCCTGTTCTGTTCTGTAATTCAGTTCCTGTGTAGCCAAGTTTACATTCCGTGTATTACTGATATCTTATGATGTTTCTTTTTCTGTGTGACTTATTTCAGTTAGAATCATCGTACCTGAATCCACTCATTGTGCTGCTACGGGCCTGATGACATAGATTTCACTGCTGAGTGATACTGCATTGTACGTAAGTACCACAAGTTCTTTATCCATTTTTCACTTTCTGTGATATTGAACTTGTACGGTAAACGAGGTTCTTGTAAACAGAGGCGTCCCAAACATTGGGGTGGCTGTATCTTTTTGATTTTAATTTCCCTAAGCTATAGGACCATAAGTGGAAGTGCCCTAGGCTCTGTTGCTTTGTTTTTTAGACGTTTCAGGAAACACCATACACTTCTCCCGAGTGTCTGTTGGCAATTTACATCCCGCCCATCAGCATAACAAGGCTCCCAGTTCTCCATGGCCTGTCCTGCCTTTCTGGATTTTACACTTTTTTCAGATTGCCCTTTTGACCGGGGGGAAGTGAGACTTCATTGTAGTGCAGATTTCCTTTGCAAGCTTGCTTGGTTGGCCAAAAAGGGCGTATGCGTTTTTTCCTTAATATATTCAGGAAAAAACGCATACGCCCTTTTTGGCCAAGTGCATCATTGTGGACGTTCTGCCTCTTTTCCTATGCTTTCAATGCAATTCCAGTCTACCTCCTGAAATCGGTTTCCTGCAATTCTGCCCCGCTTTCAAGTCCTCTTGGCAGCCTTACTTCAGTATATTTTTGGATGATAGTTGTCATTTATAACTCTGCAGGTTTGTGAATTACAGTGCCCCTGAGCTCCTTTCTTCAACTCGTTTTCTTGTGAGCTGGCTGCAACACCGCAGGATGGCTTCAGGCCCTAATCTGGTTCCGGCACGGCACGCTGAGCCTTTGGTTATTTCCTCTTCCTGGTGGGAAATGAGAGTTAAATTTGCCCGTCCAGACACCTCCAGCTAGTCTCTCATTGGTTCTCGCTATTCCTGTTCATCTTCCGCAGAAATTGCAAACTGGGCCAAACAGGAGGTTAAAGGGACTGACTCTCCAAGTCGGGAGAGTGTTAGTAAAGCGTCTGGAATGCTGCACCCGAGTACCAGGGTACGAAAACTGAGACATATTTGAACACGTCTCCCGATCACATGGTTGATCATACTCTAGGTTCCACATGCATGTTTTAGCTGAAGGAAGAATACCTTAAACCTGGGTAGTTGAAACCCGTGGAATGGGTACCATGCAATATGACTTCAAAGGGTCTTCATTTGCTCACCGAACCTCTCCAATCCTATCACTGCTGCGTTTATGTCCCTGTACACATGCTTGATTCTCTTTCGGAGACATAGCAATCCATAGGTTTTAAGATACTTAAGAGTCAGGTACATTCTTAGGCGTTTAATATGCGGTGTTGAGTCCATTTCGTTGAGCAAGGAGTAGCTCTTGTCTATTCCATATTTGGCTTAAGGAACTTTATCTGTGCTCATTTCAATCTCTGGTTTTATGCAGCACCCCAACTCACCTTTACCCTTAAACAAGCATAAGTTGGTTTTCTAAATTTGAGACCCTGTTCTGTTCTGTAATTCAGTTCCTGTGTAGCCAAGTTTACATTCCGTGTATTACTGATATCTTATGATGTTTCTTTTTCTGTGTGACTTATTTCAGTTAGAATCATCGTACCTGAATCCACTCATTGTGCTGCTACGGGCCTGATGACATAGATTTCACTGCTGAGTGATACTGCATTGTACGTAAGTACCACAAGTTCTTTATCCATTTTTCACTTTCTGTGATATTGAACTTGTACGGTAAACGAGGTTCTTGTAAACAGAGGCGTCCCAAACATTGGGGTGGCTGTATCTTTTTGATTTTAATTTCCCTAAGCTATAGGACCATAAGTGGAAGTGCCCTAGGCTCTGTTGCTTTGTTTTTTAGACGTTTCAGGAAACACCATACACTTCTCCCGAGTGTCTGTTGGCAATTTACATCCCGCCCATCAGCATAACAAGGCTCCCAGTTCTCCATGGCCTGTCCTGCCTTTCTGGATTTTACACTTTTTTCAGATGGCCCTTTTGACCGGGGGGAAGTGAGACTTCATTGTAGTGCAGATTTCCTTTGCAAGCTTGCTTGGTTGGCCAAAAAGGGCGTATGCGTTTTTTCCTGAATATATTCAGGAAAAAACGCATACGCCCTTTTTGGCCAAGTGCATCATTGTGGACGTTCTGCCTCTTTTCCTATGCTTTCAATGCAATTCCAGTCTACCTCCTGAAATCGGTTTCCTGCAATTCTGCCCCGCTTTCAAGTCCTCTTGGCAGCCTTACTTCAGTATATTTTTGGACGATAGTTGTCATTTATAACTCTGCAGGTTTGTGAATTACAGTGCCCCTGAGCTCCTTTCTTCAACTCGTTTTCTTGTGAGCTGGCCGCAACACCGCAGGATGGCTTCAGGCCCTAATCTGGTTCCGGCACGGCACGCTGAGCCTTTGGTTATTTCCTCTTCCTGGTGGGAAATGAGAGTTAAATTTGCCCGTCCAGACACCTCCAGCTAGTCTCTCATTGGTTCTCGCTATTCCTGTTCATCTTCCGCAGAAATTGCAAACTGGGCCAAACAGGAGGTTAAAGGGACTGACTCTCCAAGTCGGGAGAGTGTTAGTAAAGCGTCTGGAATGTTGCACCCGAGTACCAGGGTACGAAAACTGAGACATATTTGAACACGTCTCCCGATCACATGGTTGATCATACTCTAGGTTCCACATGCATGTTTTAGCTGAAGGAAGAATACCTTAAACCTGGGTAGTTGAAACCCGTGGAATGGGTACCATGCAATATGACTTCAAAGGGTCTTCATTTGCTCACCGAACCTCTCCAATCCTATCACTGCTGCGTTTATGTCCCTGTACACATGCTTGATTCTCTTTCGGAGACATAGCAATCCATAGGTTTTAAGATACTTAAGAGTCAGGTACATTCTTAGGCGTTTAATATGCGGTGTTGAGTCCATTTCGTTGAGCAAGGAGTAGCTCTTGTCTATTCCATATTTGGCTTAAGGAACTTTATCTGTGCTCATTTCAATCTCTGGTTTTATGCAGCACCCCAACTCACCTTTACCCTTAAACAAGCATAAGTTGGTTTTCTAAATTTGAGACCCTGTTCTGTTCTGTAATTCAGTTCCTGTGTAGCCAAGTTTACATTCCGTGTATTACTGATATCTTATGATGTTTCTTTTTCTGTGTGACTTATTTCAGTTAGAATCATCGTACCTGAATCCACTCATTGTGCTGCTACGGGCCTGATGACATAGATTTCACTGCTGAGTGATACTGCATTGTACGTAAGTACCACAAGTTCTTTATCCATTTTTCACTTTCTGTGATATTGAACTTGTACGGTAAACGAGGTTCTTGTAAACAGAGGCGTCCCAAACATTGGGGTGGCTGTATCTTTTTGATTTTAATTTCCCTAAGCTATAGGACCATAAGTGGAAGTGCCCTAGGCTCTGTTGCTTTGTTTTTTAGACGTTTCAGGAAACACCATACACTTCTCCCGAGTGTCTGTTGGCAATTTACATCCCGCCCATCAGCATAACAAGGCTCCCAGTTCTCCATGGCCTGTCCTGCCTTTCTGGATTTTACACTTTTTTCAGATTGCCCTTTTGACCGGGGGGAAGTGAGACTTCATTGTAGTGCAGATTTCCTTTGCAAGCTTGCTTGGTTGGCCAAAAAGGGCGTATGCGTTTTTTCCTTAATATATTCAGGAAAAAACGCATACGCCCTTTTTGGCCAAGTGCATCATTGTGGACGTTCTGCCTCTTTTCCTATGCTTTCAATGCAATTCCAGTCTACCTCCTGAAATCGGTTTCCTGCAATTCTGCCCCGCTTTCAAGTCCTCTTGGCAGCCTTACTTCAGTATATTTTTGGATGATAGTTGTCATTTATAACTCTGCAGGTTTGTGAATTACAGTGCCCCTGAGCTCCTTTCTTCAACTCGTTTTCTTGTGAGCTGGCTGCAACACCGCAGGATGGCTTCAGGCCCTAATCTGGTTCCGGCACGGCACGCTGAGCCTTTGGTTATTTCCTCTTCCTGGTGGGAAATGAGAGTTAAATTTGCCCGTCCAGACACCTCCAGCTAGTCTCTCATTGGTTCTCGCTATTCCTGTTCATCTTCCGCAGAAATTGCAAACTGGGCCAAACAGGAGGTTAAAGGGACTGACTCTCCAAGTCGGGAGAGTGTTAGTAAAGCGTCTGGAATGTTGCACCCGAGTACCAGGGTACGAAAACTGAGACATATTTGAACACGTCTCCCGATCACATGGTTGATCATACTCTAGGTTCCACATGCATGTTTTAGCTGAAGGAAGAATACCTTAAACCTGGGTAGTTGAAACCCGTGGAATGGGTACCATGCAATATGACTTCAAAGGGTCTTCATTTGCTCACCGAACCTCTCCAATCCTATCACTGCTGCGTTTATGTCCCTGTACACATGCTTGATTCTCTTTCGGAGACATAGCAATCCATAGGTTTTAAGATACTTAAGAGTCAGGTACATTCTTAGGCGTTTAATATGCGGTGTTGAGTCCATTTCGTTGAGCAAGGAGTAGCTCTTGTCTATTCCATATTTGGCTTAAGGAACTTTATCTGTGCTCATTTCAATCTCTGGTTTTATGCAGCACCCCAACTCACCTTTACCCTTAAACAAGCATAAGTTGGTTTTCTAAATTTGAGACCCTGTTCTGTTCTGTAATTCAGTTCCTGTGTAGCCAAGTTTACATTCCGTGTATTACTGATATCTTATGATGTTTCTTTTTCTGTGTGACTTATTTCAGTTAGAATCATCGTACCTGAATCCACTCATTGTGCTGCTACGGGCCTGATGACATAGATTTCACTGCTGAGTGATACTGCATTGTACGTAAGTACCACAAGTTCTTTATCCATTTTTCACTTTCTGTGATATTGAACTTGTACGGTAAACGAGGTTCTTGTAAACAGAGGCGTCCCAAACATTGGGGTGGCTGTATCTTTTTGATTTTAATTTCCCTAAGCTATAGGACCATAAGTGGAAGTGCCCTAGGCTCTGTTGCTTTGTTTTTTAGACGTTTCAGGAAACACCATACACTTCTCCCGAGTGTCTGTTGGCAATTTACATCCCGCCCATCAGCATAACAAGGCTCCCAGTTCTCCATGGCCTGTCCTGCCTTTCTGGATTTTACACTTTTTTCAGATGGCCCTTTTGACCGGGGGGAAGTGAGACTTCATTGTAGTGCAGATTTCCTTTGCAAGCTTGCTTGGTTGGCCAAAAAGGGCGTATGCGTTTTTTCCTGAATATATTCAGGAAAAAACGCATACGCCCTTTTTGGCCAAGTGCATCATTGTGGACGTTCTGCCTCTTTTCCTATGCTTTCAATGCAATTCCAGTCTACCTCCTGAAATTGGTTTCCTGCAATTCTGCCCCGCTTTCAAGTCCTCTTGGCAGCCTTACTTCAGTATATTTTTGGATGATAGTTGTCATTTATAACTCTGCAGGTTTGTGAATTACAGTGCCCCTGAGCTCCTTTCTTCAACTCGTTTTCTTGTGAGCTGGCCGCAACACCGCAGGATGGCTTCAGGCCCTAATCTGGTTCCGGCACGGCACGCTGAGCCTTTGGTTATTTCCTCTTCCTGGTGGGAAATGAGAGTTAAATTTGCCCGTCCAGACACCTCCAGCTAGTCTCTCATTGGTTCTCGCTATTCCTGTTCATCTTCTGCAGAAATTGCAAACTGGGCCAAACAGGAGGTTAAAGGGACTGACTCTCCAAGTCGGGAGAGTGTTAGTAAAGCGTCTGGAATGTTGCACCCGAGTACCAGGGTACGAAAACTGAGACATATTTGAACACGTCTCCCGATCACATGGTTGATCATACTCTAGGTTCCACATGCATGTTTTAGCTGAAGGAAGAATACCTTAAACCTGGGTAGTTGAAACCCGTGGAATGGGTACCATGCAATATGACTTCAAAGGGTCTTCATTTGCTCACCGAACCTCTCCAATCCTATCACTGCTGCGTTTATGTCCCTGTACACATGCTTGATTCTCTTTCGGAGACATAGCAATCCATAGGTTTTAAGATACTTAAGAGTCAGGTACATTCTTAGGCGTTTAATATGCGGTGTTGAGTCCATTTCGTTGAGCAAGGAGTAGCTCTTGTCTATTCCATATTTGGCTTAAGGAACTTTATCTGTGCTCATTTCAATCTCTGGTTTTATGCAGCACCCCAACTCACCTTTACCCTTAAACAAGCATAAGTTGGTTTTCTAAATTTGAGACCCTGTTCTGTTCTGTAATTCAGTTCCTGTGTAGCCAAGTTTACATTCCGTGTATTACTGATATCTTATGATGTTTCTTTTTCTGTGTGACTTATTTCAGTTAGAATCATCGTACCTGAATCCACTCATTGTGCTGCTACGGGCCTGATGACATAGATTTCACTGCTGAGTGATACTGCATTGTACGTAAGTACCACAAGTTCTTTATCCATTTTTCACTTTCTGTGATATTGAACTTGTACGGTAAACGAGGTTCTTGTAAACAGAGGCGTCCCAA
The DNA here is from genome assembly GCF_963455315.2 of Globicephala melas. Classification (NCBI taxonomy): domain Eukaryota; kingdom Metazoa; phylum Chordata; class Mammalia; order Artiodactyla; family Delphinidae; genus Globicephala; species Globicephala melas. Next base: position 578,241 of record NW_027207345.1, read on the forward strand.
ACATTGGGGTGGCTGTATCTTTTTGATTTTAATTTCCCTAAGCTATAGGACCATAAGTGGAAGTGCCCTAGGCTCTGTTGCTTTGTTTTTTAGACGTTTCAGGAAACACCATACACTTCTCCCGAGTGTCTGTTGGCAATTGACATCCCGCCCATCAGCATAACAAGGCTCCCAGTTCTCCATGGCCTGTCCTGCCTTTCTGGATTTTACACTTTTTTCCGATGGCCCTTTTGACCGGGGGGAAGTGAGACTTCATTGTAGTGCAGATTTCCTTTGCAAGCTTGCTTGGTTGGCCAAAAAGGGCGTATGCGTTTTTTCCTGAATATATTCAGGAAAAAACGCATACGCCCTTTTTGGCCAAGTGCATCATTGTGGACGTTCTGCCTCTTTTCCTATGCTTTCAATGCAATTCCAGTCTACCTCCTGAAATCGGTTTCCTGCAATTCTGCCCCGCTTTCAAGTCCTCTTGGCAGCCTTACTTCAGTATATTTTTGGACGATAGTTGTCATTTATAACTCTGCAGGTTTGTGAATTACAGTGCCCCTGAGCTCCTTTCTTCAACTCGCTTTCTTGTGAGCTGGCCGCAACACCGCAGGATGGCTTCAGGCCCTAATCTGGTTCCGGCACGGCACGCTGAGCCTTTGGTTATTTCCTCTTCCTGGTGGGAAATGAGAGTTAAATTTGCCCGTCCAGACACCTCCAGCTAGTCTCTCATTGGTTCTCGCTATTCCTGTTCATCTTCCGCAGAAATTGCAAACTGGGCCAAACAGGAGGTTAAAGGGACTGACTCTCCAAGTCGGGAGAGTGTTAGTAAAGCGTCTGGAATGTTGCACCCGAGTACCAGGGTACGAAAACTGAGACATATTTGAACACGTCTCCCGATCACATGGTTGATCATACTCTAGGTTCCACATGCATGTTTTAGCTGAAGGAAGAATACCTTAAACCTGGGTAGTTGAAACCCGTGGAATGGGTACCATGCAATATGACTTCAAAGGGTCTTCATTTGCTCACCGAACCTCTCCAATCCTATCACTGCTGCGTTTATGTCCCTGTACACATGCTTGATTCTCTTTCGGAGACATAGCAATCCATAGGTTTTAAGATACTTAAGAGTCAGGTACATTCTTAGGCGTTTAATATGCGGTGTTGAGTCCATTTCGTTGAGCAAGGAGTAGCTCTTGTCTATTCCATATTTGGCTTAAGGAACTTTATCTGTGCTCATTTCAATCTCTGGTTTTATGCAGCACCCCAACTCACCTTTACCCTTAAACAAGCATAAGTTGGTTTTCTAAATTTGAGACCCTGTTCTGTTCTGTAATTCAGTTCCTGTGTAGCCAAGTTTACATTCCGTGTATTACTGATATCTTATGATGTTTCTTTTTCTGTGTGACTTATTTCAGTTAGAATCATCGTACCTGAATCCACTCATTGTGCTGCTACGGGCCTGATGACATAGATTTCACTGCTGAGTGATACTGCATTGTACGTAAGTACCACAAGTTCTTTATCCATTTTTCACTTTCTGTGATATTGAACTTGTACGGTAAACGAGGTTCTTGTAAACAGAGGCGTCCCAAACATTGGGGTGGCTGTATCTTTTTGATTTTAATTTCCCTAAGCTATAGGACCATAAGTGGAAGTGCCCTAGGCTCTGTTGCTTTGTTTTTTAGACGTTTCAGGAAACACCATACACTTCTCCCGAGTGTCTGTTGGCAATTTACATCCCGCCCATCAGCATAACAAGGCTCCCAGTTCTCCATGGCCTGTCCTGCCTTTCTGGATTTTACACTTTTTTCAGATGGCCCTTTTGACCGGGGGGAAGTGAGACTTCATTGTAGTGCAGATTTCCTTTGCAAGCTTGCTTGGTTGGCCAAAAAGGGCGTATGCGTTTTTTCCTGAATATATTCAGGAAAAAACGCATACGCCCTTTTTGGCCAAGTGCATCATTGTGGACGTTCTGCCTCTTTTCCTATGCTTTCAATGCAATTCCAGTCTACCTCCTGAAATCAGTTTCCTGCAATTCTGCCCCGCTTTCAAGTCCTCTTGGCAGCCTTACTTCAGTATATTTTTGGACGATAGTTGTCATTTATAACTCTGCAGGTTTGTGAATTACAGTGCCCCTGAGCTCCTTTCTTCAACTCGTTTTCTTGTGAGCTGGCCGCAACACCGCAGGATGGCTTCAGGCCCTAATCTGGTTCCGGCACGGCACGCTGAGCCTTTGGTTATTTCCTCTTCCTGGTGGGAAATGAGAGTTAAATTTGCCCGTCCAGACACCTCCAGCTAGTCTCTCATTGGTTCTCGCTATTCCTGTTCATCTTCCGCAGAAATTGCAAACTGGGCCAAACAGGAGGTTAAAGGGACTGACTCTCCAAGTCGGGAGAGTGTTAGTAAAGCGTCTGGAATGTTGCACCCGAGTACCAGGGTACGAAAACTGAGACATATTTGAACACGTCTCCCGATCACATGGTTGATCATACTCTAGGTTCCACATGCATGTTTTAGCTGAAGGAAGAATACCTTAAACCTGGGTAGTTGAAACCCGTGGAATGGGTACCATGCAATATGACTTCAAAGGGTCTTCATTTGCTCACCGAACCTCTCCAATCCTATCACTGCTGCGTTTATGTCCCTGTACACATGCTTGATTCTCTTTCGGAGACATAGCAATCCATAGGTTTTAAGATACTTACGAGTCAGGTACATTCTTAGGCGTTTAATATGCGGTGTTGAGCCATTTCGTTGAGTAAGGAGTAGCTCTTGTCTATTCCATATTTGGCTTAAGGAACTTTATCTGTGCTCATTTCAATCTCTGGTTTTATGCAGCACCCCAACTCACCTTTACCCTTAAACAAGCATAAGTTGGTTTTCTAAATTTGAGACCCTGTTCTGTTCTGTAATTCAGTTCCTGTGTAGCCAAGTTTACATTCTGCGTATTACTGATATCTTATGATGTTTCTTTTTCTGTGTGACTTATTTCAGTTAGAATCATCGTACCTGAATCCACTCATTGTGCTGCTACGGGCCTGATGACATAGATTTCACTGCTGAGTGATACTGCATTGTACGTAAGTACCACAAGTTCTTTATCCATTTTTCACTTTCTGTGATATTGAACTTGTACGGTAAACGAGGTTCTTGTAAACAGAGGCGTCCCAAACATTGGGGTGGCTGTATCTTTTTGATTTTAATTTCCCTAAGCTATAGGACCATAAGTGGAAGTGCCCTAGGCTCTGTTGCTTTGTTTTTTAGACGTTTCAGGAAACACCATACACTTCTCCCGAGTGTCTGTTGGCAATTTACATCCCGCCCATCAGCATAACAAGGCTCCCAGTTCTCCATGGCCTGTCCTGCCTTTCTGGATTTTACACTTTTTTCAGATGGCCCTTTTGACCGGGGGGAAGTGAGACTTCATTGTAGTGCAGATTTCCTTTGCAAGCTTGCTTGGTTGGCCAAAAAGGGCGTATGCGTTTTTTCCTGAATATATTCAGAAAAAAACGCATACGCCCTTTTTGGCCAAGTGCATCATTGTGGACGTTCTGCCTCTTTTCCTATGCTTTCAATGCAATTCCAGTCTACCTCCTGAAATCGGTTTCCTGCAATTCTGCCCCGCTTTCAAGTCCTCTTGGCAGCCTTACTTCAGTATATTTTTGGACGATAGTTGTCATTTATAACTCTGCAGGTTTGTGAATTACAGTGCCCCTGAGCTCCTTTCTTCAACTCGTTTTCTTGTGAGCTGGCCGCAACACCGCAGGATGGCTTCAGGCCCTAATCTGGTTCCGGCACGGCACGCTGAGCCTTTGGTTATTTCCTCTTCCTGGTGGGAAATGAGAGTTAAATTTGCCCGTCCAGACACCTCCAGCTAGTCTCTCATTGGTTCTCGCTATTCCTGTTCATCTTCCACAGAAATTGCAAACTGGGCCAAACAGGAGGTTAAAGGGACTGACTCTCCAAGTCGGGAGAGTGTTAGTAAAGCGTCTGGAATGTTGCACCCGAGTACCAGGGTACGAAAACTGAGACATATTTGAACACGTCTCCCGATCACATGGTTGATCATACTCTAGGTTCCACATGCATGTTTTAGCTGAAGGAAGAATACCTTAAACCTGGGTAGTTGAAACCCGTGGAATGGGTACCATGCAATATGACTTCAAAGGGTCTTCATTTGCTCACCGAACCTCTCCAATCCTATCACTGCTGCGTTTATGTCCCTGTACACACGCTTGATTCTCTTTCGGAGACATAGCAATCCATAGGTTTTAAGATACTTAAGAGTCAGGTACATTCTTAGGCGTTTAATATGCGGTGTTGAGTCCATTTCGTTGAGCAAGGAGTAGCTCTTGTCTATTCCATATTTGGCTTAAGGAACTTTATCTGTGCTCATTTCAATCTCTGGTTTTATGCAGCACCCCAACTCACCTTTACCCTTAAACAAGCATAAGTTGGTTTTCTAAATTTGAGACCCTGTTCTGTTCTGTAATTCAGTTCCTGTGTAGCCAAGTTTACATTCCGTGTATTACTGATATCTTATGATGTTTCTTTTTCTGTGTGACTTATTTCAGTTAGAATCATCGTACCTGAATCCACTCATTGTGCTGCTACGGGCCTGATGACATAGATTTCACTGCTGAGTGATACTGCATTGTACGTAAGTACCACAAGTTCTTTATCCATTTTTCACTTTCTGTGATATTGAACTTGTACGGTAAACGAGGTTCTTGTAAACAGAGGCGTCCCAAACATTGGAGTGGCTGTATCTTTTGGATTTTAATTTCCCTAAGCTACAGGACCATAAGTGGAAGTGCCCTAGGCTCTGTTGCTTTGTTTTTTAGACGTTTCAGGAAACACCATACACTTCTCCCGAGTGTCTGTTGGCAATTTACATCCCGCCCATCAGCATAACAAGGCTCCCAGTTCTCCATGGCCTGTCCTGCCTTTCTGGATTTTACACTTTTTTCAGATGGCCCTTTTGACCGGGGGGAAGTGAGACTTCATTGTAGTGCAGATTTCCTTTGCAAGCTTGCTTGGTTGGCCAAAAAGGGCGTATGCGTTTTTTCCTGAATATATTCAGGAAAAAACGCATACGCCCTTTTTGGCCAAGTGCATCATTGTGGACGTTCTGCCTCTTTTCCTATGCTTTCAATGCAATTCCAGTCTACCTCCTGAAATCGGTTTCCTGCAATTCTGCCCCGCTTTCAAGTCCTCTTGGCAGCCTTACTTCAGTATATTTTTGGACGATAGTTGTCATTTATAACTCTGCAGGTTTGTGAATTACAGTGCCCCTGAGCTCCTTTCTTCAACTCGTTTTCTTGTGAGCTGGCCGCAACACCGCAGGATGGCTTCAGGCCCTAATCTGGTTCCGGCACGGCACGCTGAGCCTTTGGTTATTTCCTCTTCCTGGTGGGAAATGAGAGTTAAATTTGCCCGTCCAGACACCTCCAGCTAGTCTCTCATTGGTTCTCACTATTCCTGTTCATCTTCCGCAGAAATTGCAAACTGGGCCAAACAGGAGGTTAAAGGGACTGACTCTCCAAGTCGGGAGAGTGTTAGTAAAGCATCTGGAATGTTGCACCCGAGTACCAGGGTACGAAAACTGAGACATATTTGAACACGTCTCCCGATCACATGGTTGATCATACTCTAGGTTCCACATGCATGTTTTAGCTGAAGGAAGAATACCTTAAACCTGGGTAGTTGAAACCCGTGGAATGGGTACCATGCAATATGACTTCAAAGGGTCTTCATTTGCTCACCGAACCTCTCCAATCCTATCACTGCTGCGTTTATGTCCCTGTACACATGCTTGATTCTCTTTCGGAGACATAGCAATCCATAGGTTTTAAGATACTTAAGAGTCAGGTACATTCTTAGGCGTTTAATATGCGGTGTTGAGTCCATTTCGTTGAGCAAGGAGTAGCTCTTGTCTATTCCATATTTGGCTTAAGGAACTTTATCTGTGCTCATTTCAATCTCTGGTTTTATGCAGCACCCCAACTCACCTTTACCCTTAAACAAGCATAAGTTGGTTTTCTAAATTTGAGACCCTGTTCTGTTCTGTAATTCAGTTCCTGTGTAGCCAAGTTTACATTCCGTGTATTACTGATATCTTATGATGTTTCTTTTTCTGTGTGACTTATTTCAGTTAGAATCATCGTACCTGAATCCACTCATTGTGCTGCTACGGGCCTGATGACATAGATTTCACTGCTGAGTGATACTGCATTGTACGTAAGTACCACAAGTTCTTTATCCATTTTTCACTTTCTGTGATATTGAACTTGTACGGTAAACGAGGTTCTTGTAAACAGAGGCGTCCCAAACATTGGGGTGGCTGTATCTTTTTGATTTTAATTTCCCTAAGCTATAGGACCATAAGTGGAAGTGCCCTAGGCTCTGTTGCTTTGTTTTTTAGATGTTTCAGGAAACACCATACACTTCTCATAAGTGTCTGTTGGCAATTTACATCCCGCCCATCAGCATAACAAGGCTCCCAGTTCTCCATGGCCTGTCCTGCCTTTCTGGATTTTACACTTTTTTCAGATGGCCCTTTTGACCGGGGGGAAGTGAGACTTCATTGTAGTGCAGATTTCCTTTGCAAGCTTGCTTGGTTGGCCAAAAAGGGCGTATGCGTTTTTTCCTGAATATATTCAGGAAAAAACGCATACGCCCTTTTTGGCCAAGTGCATCATTGTGGACGTTCTGCCTCTTTTCCTATGCTTTCAATGCAATTCCAGTCTACCTCCTGAAATCGGTTTCCTGCAATTCTGCCCCGCTTTCAAGTCCTCTTGGCAGCCTTACTTCAGTATATTTTTGGACGATAGTTGTCATTTATAACTCTGCAGGTTTGTGAATTACAGTGCCCCTGAGCTCCTTTCTTCAACTCGTTTTCTTGTGAGCTGGCCGCAACACCGCAGGATGGCTTCAGGCCCTAATCTGGTTCCGGCACGGCACGCTGAGCCTTTGGTTATTTCCTCTTCCTGGTGGGAAATGAGAGTTAAATTTGCCCGTCCAGACACCTCCAGCTAGTCTCTCATTGGTTCTCGCTATTCCTGTTCATCTTCCGCAGAAATTGCAAACTGGGCCAAACAGGAGGTTAAAGGGACTGACTCTCCAAGTCGGGAGAGTGTTAGTAAAGCGTCTGGAATGTTGCACCCGAGTACCAGGGTACGAAAACTGAGACATATTTGAACACGTCTCCCGATCACATGGTTGATCATACTCTAGGTTCCACATGCATGTTTTAGCTGAAGGAAGAATACCTTAAACCTGGGTAGTTGAAACCCGTGGAATGGGTACCATGCAATATGACTTCAAAGGGTCTTCATTTGCTCACCGAACCTCTCCAATCCTATCACTGCTGCGTTTATGTCCCTGTACACATGCTTGATTCTCTTTCGGAGACATAGCAATCCATAGGTTTTAAGATACTTAAGAGTCAGGTACATTCTTAGGCGTTTAATATGGGGTGTTGAGTCCATTTCGTTGAGCAAGGAGTAGCTCTTGTCTATTCCATATTTGGCTTAAGGAACTTTATCTGTGCTCATTTCAATCTCTGGTTTTATGCAGCACCCCAACTCACCTTTCCCCTTAAACAAGCATAAGTTGGTTTTCTAAATTTGAGACCCTGTTCTGTTCTGTAATTCAGTTCCTGTGTAGCCAAGTTTACATTCCGTGTATTACTGATATCTTATGATGTTTCTTTTTCTGTGTGACTTATTTCAGTTAGAATCATCGTACCTGAATCCACTCATTGTGCTGCTACGGGCCTGATGACATAGATTTCACTGCTGAGTGATACTGCATTGTACGTAAGTACCACAAGTTCTTTATCCATTTTTCACTTTCTGTGATATTGAACTTGTACGGTAAATGAGGTTCTTGTAAACAGAGGCGTCCCAAACATTGGGGTGGCTGTATCTTTTTGATTTTAATTTCCCTAAGCTATAGGACCATAAGTGGAAGTGCCCTAGGCTCTGTTGCTTTGTTTTTTAGATGTTTCAGGAAACACCATACACTTCTCCCGAGTGTCTGTTGGCAATTTACATCCCGCCCATCAGCATAACAAGGCTCCCAGTTCTCCATGGCCTGTCCTGCCTTTCTGGATTTTACACTTTTTTCAGATGGCCCTTTTGACCGGGGGGAAGTGAGACTTCATTGTAGTGCAGATTTCCTTTGCAAGCTTGCTTGGTTGGCCAAAAAGGGCGTATGCGTTTTTTCCTGAATATATTCAGGAAAAAACGCATACGCCCTTTTTGGCCAAGTGCATCATTGTGGACGTTCTGCCTCTTTTCCTATGCTTTCAATGCAATTCCAGTCTACCTCCTGAAATCGGTTTCCTGCAATTCTGCCCCGCTTTCAAGTCCTCTTGGCAGCCTTACTTCAGTATATTTTTGGACGATAGTTGTCATTTATAACTCTGCAGGTTTGTGAATTACAGTGCCCCTGAGCTCCTTTCTTCAACTCGTTTTCTTGTGAGCTGGCCGCAACACCGCAGGATGGCTTCAGGCCCTAATCTGGTTCCGGCACGGCACGCTGAGCCTTTGGTTATTTCCTCTTCCTGGTGGGAAATGAGAGTTAAATTTGCCCGTCCAGACACCTCCAGCTAGTCTCTCATTGGTTCTCGCTATTCCTGTTCATCTTCCGCAGAAATTGCAAACTGGGCCAAACAGGAGGTTAAAGGGACTGACTCTCCAAGTCGGGAGAGTGTTAGTAAAGCATCTGGAATGTTGCACCCGAGTACCAGGGTACGAAAACTGAGACATATTTGAACACGTCTCCCGATCACATGGTTGATCATACTCTAGGTTCCACATGCATGTTTTAGCTGAAGGAAGAATACCTTAAACCTGGGTAGTTGAAACCCGTGGAATGGGTACCATGCAATATGACTTCAAAGGGTCTTCATTTGCTCACCGAACCTCTCCAATCCTATCACTGCTGCGTTTATGTCCCTGTACACATGCTTGATTCTCTTTCGGAGACATAGCAATCCATAGGTTTTAAGATACTTAAGAGTCAGGTACATTCTTAGGCGTTTAATATGCGGTGTTGAGTCCATTTCGTTGAGCAAGGAGTAGCTCTTGTCTATTCCATATTTGGCTTAAGGAACTTTATCTGTGCTCATTTCAATCTCTGGTTTTATGCAGCACCCCAACTCACCTTTACCCTTAAACAAGCATAAGTTGGTTTTCTAAATTTGAGACCCTGTTCTGTTCTGTAATTCAGTTCCTGTGTAGCCAAGTTTACATTCCGTGTATTACTGATATCTTATGATGTTTCTTTTTCTGTGTGACTTATTTCAGTTAGAATCATCGTACCTGAATCCACTCATTGTGCTGCTACGGGCCTGATGACATAGATTTCACTGCTGAGTGATACTGCATTGTACGTAAGTACCACAAGTTCTTTATCCATTTTTCACTTTCTGTGATATTGAACTTGTACGGTAAACGAGGTTCTTGTAAACAGAGGCGTCCCAAACATTGGGGTGGCTGTATCTTTTGGATTTTAATTTCCCTAAGCTATAGGACCATAAGTGGAAGTGCCCTAGGCTCTGTTGCTTTGTTTTTTAGATGTTTCAGGAAACACCATACACTTCTCCCGAGTGTCTGTTGGCAATTTACATCCCGCCCATCAGCATAACAAGGCTCCCAGTTCTCCATGGCCTGTCCTGCCTTTCTGGATTTTACACTTTTTTCAGATGGCCCTTTTGACCGGGGGGAAGTGAGACTTCATTGTAGTGCAGATTTCCTTTGCAAGCTTGCTTGGTTGGCCAAAAAGGGCGTATGCGTTTTTTCCTGAATATATTCAGGAAAAAACGCATACGCCCTTTTTGGCCAAGTGCATCATTGTGGACGTTCTGCCTCTTTTCCTATGCTTTCAATGCAATTCCAGTCTACCTCCTGAAATCGGTTTCCTGCAATTCTGCCCCGCTTTCAAGTCCTCTTGGCAGCCTTACTTCAGTATATTTTTGGACGATAGTTGTCATTTATAACTCTGCAGGTTTGTGAATTACAGTGCCCCTGAGCTCCTTTCTTCAACTCGTTTTCTTGTGAGCTGGCCGCAACACCGCAGGATGGCTTCAGGCCCTAATCTGGTTCCGGCACGGCACGCTGAGCCTTTGGTTATTTCCTCTTCCTGGTGGGAAATGAGAGTTAAATTTGCCCGTCCAGACACCTCCAGCTAGTCTCTCATTGGTTCTCGCTATTCCTGTTCATCTTCCGCAGAAATTGCAAACTGGGCCAAACAGGAGGTTAAAGGGACTGACTCTCCAAGTCGGGAGAGTGTTAGTAAAGCATCTGGAATGTTGCACCCGAGTACCAGGGTACGAAAACTGAGACATATTTGAACACGTCTCCCGATCACATGGTTGATCATACTCTAGGTTCCACATGCATGTTTTAGCTGAAGGAAGAATACCTTAAACCTGGGTAGTTGAAACCCGTGGAATGGGTACCATGCAATATGACTTCAAAGGGTCTTCATTTGCTCACCGAACCTCTCCAATCCTATCACTGCTGCGTTTATGTCCCTGTACACATGCTTGATTCTCTTTCGGAGACATAGCAATCCATAGGTTTTAAGATACTTAAGAGTCAGGTACATTCTGAGGCGTTTAATATGCGGTGTTGAGTCCATTTCGTTGAGCAAGGAGTAGCTCTTGTCTATTCCATATTTGGCTTAAGGAACTTTATCTGTGCTCATTTCAATCTCTGGTTTTATGCAGCACCCCAACTCACCTTTCCCCTTAAACAAGCATAAGTTGGTTTTCTAAATTTGAGACCCTGTTCTGTTCTGTAATTCAGTTCCTGTGTAGCCAAGTTTACATTCCGTGTATTACTGATATCTTATGATGTTTCTTTTTCTGTGTGACTTATTTCAGTTAGAATCATCGTACCTGAATCCACTCATTGTGCTGCTACGGGCCTGATGACATAGATTTCACTGCTGAGTGATACTGCATTGTACGTAAGTACCACAAGTTCTTTATCCATTTTTCACTTTCTGTGATATTGAACTTGTACGGTAAACGAGGTTCTTGTAAACAGAGGCGTCCCAAACATTGGGGTGGCTGTATCTTTTGGATTTTAATTTCCCTAAGCTATAGGACCATAAGTGGAAGTGCCCTAGGCTCTGTTGCTTTGTTTTTTAGATGTTTCAGGAAACACCATACACTTCTCCCGAGTGTCTGTTGGCAATTTACATCCCGCCCATCAGCATAACAAGGCTCCCAGTTCTCCATGGCCTGTCCTGCCTTTCTGGATTTTACAATTTTTTCAGATGGCCCTTTTGACCGGGGGGAAGTGAGACTTCATTGTAGTGCAGATTTCCTATGCAAGCTTGCTTGGTTGGCCAAAAAGTGCGTATGCGTTTTTTCCTGAATATATTCAGGAAAAAACGCATACGCCCTTTTTGGCCAAGTGCATCATTGTGGACGTTCTGCCTCTTTTCCTATGCTTTCAATGCAATTCCAGTCTACCTCCTGAAATCGGTTTCCTGCAATTCTGCCCCGCTTTCAAGTCCTCTTGGCAGCCTTACTTCAGTATATTTTTGGACGATAGTTGTCATTTATAACTCTGCAGGTTTGTGAATTACAGTGCCCCTGAGCTCCTTTCTTCAACTCGTTTTCTTGTGAGCTGGCCGCAACACCGCAGGATGGCTTCAGGCCCTAATCTGGTTCCGGCACGGCACGCTGAGCCTTTGGTTATTTCCTCTTCCTGGTGGGAAATGAGAGTTAAATTTGCCCGTCCAGACACCTCCAGCTAGTCTCTCATTGGTTCTCGCTATTCCTGTTCATCTTCCGCAGAAATTGCAAACTGGGCCAAACAGGAGGTTAAAGGGACTGACTCTCCAAGTCGGGAGAGTGTTAGTAAAGCATCTGGAATGTTGCACCCGAGTACCAGGGTACGAAAACTGAGACATATTTGAACACGTCTCCCGATCACATGGTTGATCATATTCTAGGTTCCACATGCATGTTTTAGCTGAAGGAAGAATACCTTAAACCTGGGTAGTTGAAACCCGTGGAATGGGTACCATGCAATATGACTTCAAAGGGTCTTCATTTGCTCACCGAACCTCTCCAATCCTATCACTGCTTTGTTTATGTCCCTGTACACATGCTTGATTCTCTTTCGGAGACATAGCAATCCATAGGTTTTAAGATACTTAAGAGTCAGGTACATTCTTAGGCGTTTAATATGGGGTGTTGAGTCCATTTCGTTGAGCAAGGAGTAGCTCTTGTCTATTCCATATTTGGCTTAAGGAACTTTATCTGTGCTCATTTCAATCTCTGGTTTTATGCAGCACCCCAACTCACCTTTACCCTTAAACAAGCATAAGTTGGTTTTCTAAATTTGAGACCCTGTTCTGTTCTGTAATTCAGTTCCTGTGTAGCCAAGTTTACATTCCGTGTATTACTGATATCTTATGATGTTTCTTTTTCTGTGTGACTTATTTCAGTTAGAATCATCGTACCTGAATCCACTCATTGTGCTGCTACGGGCCTGATGACATAGATTTCACTGCTGAGTGATACTGCATTGTACGTAAGTACCACAAGTTCTTTATCCATTTTTCACTTTCTGTGATATTGAACTTGTACGGTAAACGAGGTTCTTGTAAACAGAGGCGTCCCAAACATTGGGGTGGCTGTATCTTTTGGATTTTAATTTCCCTAAGCTATAGGACCATAAGTGGAAGTGCCCTAGGCTCTGTTGCTTTGTTTTTTAGATGTTTCAGGAAACACCATACACTTCTCCCGAGTGTCTGTTGGCAATTTACATCCCGCCCATCAGCATAACAAGGCTCCCAGTTCTCCATGGCCTGTCCTGCCTTTCTGGATTTTACACTTTTTTCAGATGGCCCTTTTGACCGGGGGGAAGTGAGACTTCATTGTAGTGCAGATTTCCTTTGCAAGCTTGCTTGGTTGGCCAAAAAGGGCGTATGCGTTTTTTCCTGAATATATTCAGGAAAAAACGCATACGCCCTTTTTGGCCAAGTG